>NC_136511.1:79919193-80034193 GCF_053919585.1 Euprymna scolopes | reverse complement strand
AGAAAGATACACATATACATAGGCAGAATTTGTTTTCGTTTGAATTTTATACGTGCATATATATATATACATATATATATACATACATACATACATATATATATAGTTTAGAGAGTTAGGAGAATAGAGTAAATTCAATTCTATAAGAGGGCACTTATCAGGATAACAAAGCTCAACAAATGTCATTGGAGCTTATATAGGAAACAATAAGAGTGAAAAAATGAAGTCACAAAGACTATATATTTGTGAATGTAGAATAGTTCATTTATTTAATAAAGGTATACAAACATTAGATTGGGGGATAGAGCGGACTCTTTATACCAAGGTGTTTAGAAGTGTAATGGTTCTCACCAGAAGAATAGAGAACATAATGGGGATGCCACGTCACGCATGGGACTTATCAGGAACGAAAATAGATCAATAAAATATTGCTGTTGTTAGGGGGAATTATATCGAATTTTTAGATAAAAACTGAGCGTATTATATCAAGTGTAATGTAAAAATGCGTATAGGTTTATTTTACATGGTATTCATCACTTATCAAGGCCCGAAACCACTCGGGGATCAGGATTATCTCTTTTGTGGGAGAGAGGTTGCAGGGAAGAGAAACGGGCATCCCCTACTAAGCCACAAAGTCTATGTTGTACTCTGTCAAGGTAGGATAGGCTGTTTTTTGCAGCTCCTGCCAAGATGTGGACGCAGTACTCCATTCTTGTATGTACTTGGCTTTTATATAGATAGAGAGTTGCATCAGTAGTGACATATCTTTTGGATCGGTAGACGGATCCTACCATTTTTCCAGCGACCTTGGCAACATATCTAACTTAATAACTTGATTTGAGCCCAAAACAATAAATGTTAACGGGTCATAACAGGGGTCAAAGTTTAAAAAAAATTTGACTTCTACGGTCTCTATCAAATTACTCAGACAATTTCTGGCCTAAACATTTGAAATTTTACATAAAGGGTATTCAGAGATAAGGCAAGCGTTTTAATCGGTTTGGATCGAAAATTTGAGCTACCAATATATAAATGTATGTATGTATGTTTGCACGTCTGCCTAAAACTTTCGGCAGGCGATTCATTTTCACAACATCAGTATCGTTTTGAGGCACGACCCTTCAGACGACAAATACCGAAAAAGTGGCCAGAAACATTAATTTCTTCACCCTCACCTGGGCACTTTTCTACAGGGAGGGGTCGCTTTTTTTACCCGATATTTCCGAAAGTCATCCCGTCTTTTGGATTGTCTAGCATTAATTTAAACCTACGTCACTTCCGGTTTGGCGGTGGTCGTAACAGCAAAGACGTCACGTTTTTCCCGTTCTTTTCCTCCTTCGCGGTACGGGTTCGAGCATGCCTTCCTACTACCACTTTTTTTTTTTTTTTTTGCTCAACACAAATCTCCAAGATTCGAGCAACGCCGGACACCCATGCTAGTATATTTATATATATATATATATATATATATATATATATATATATATATATATATATATATATATATATAATAGAAGGTCGAATTGCCAACGCGAGAAAGAAAGTAAACAGCGTCAACCATTTACATAGATAATTTTAAGGCATATTAAGTCTCGCTGTGTCTGTTCCACTAAACGAGAGAGGTGTAATTTAGAAAGATTTTTCCCCGTTTTGGTGAGTATCCTGATTAATCAGCTTTTCATATTCACAATGGCTGCGGGCATATCGACTTGACCTGGCGGGTTATCTCGGTAGACGCTATAATGATCTCATTTTCACACGGAAAGAAAATACTTGCATAAAGTTGGACGTAAATCCTTACATCACATCAAAATAAACGATCATTTTTAATGCTAATAAAAAAATTCTGAATGAGATGGAATAATTCATCTCGTGATTTATAGTTGCCCATAAACATTAAACATTCGTTTATATAGTAAATATAAAACTGTAAGAAACGTAATTTCAAGACGTTTTGTCTGGAAATTCATAGTAATGCGTATGTCTATTAAGACTGTTTAATACTATTTTAGTAACTGCTTCCCTGTATGAGTGTTTAAGAAGGTGGCATATGAATGTTTTTTCTGAGTATTTAGAGCTACTTTTCCAACGTTATCAAGAACATACTGTGGTAATTCGAGTCTTTTGTTGGAATGCGGCCTGATCCACTACCCCCCTAATGTAATCAAACCTTCTCAGTGACATGTAATATGGTTTCCGTTCTGCTAGATCAACAGCAGATGTGCTAACTTTTATATTTCATAGGATTAGTGAATCTCCCATCAGAGGCTTCCTTTAAAGAGCAATTTCTCTTGACAAATCAAAGGCCTTTGATAGGGTATGGCATAAAGGTCTACTCCACAAAATCTTCAGCTACTGTATAGCTGGAAACGTATTTTCAACTATTAAATCATAACTTTCTGATAGTTTTATAAGAGTAGTAGTTAATGGGCAGAAATCATAAGCTTACAGTATTAATGATGGAGTTCCTCAGGGGTTCATCCTGGGTCAACTCTCTTCCTGATCTACATCACGTCCTAAGATCATTTGTAAGTATTTATGCTAACGACACCACCGTTTATGGCAACACTTGAAAGACCGTGAACGATCAAGTTCTCTCTGATTCTCTCTGCTCTGATCTTGATCACGTGGTTCAATATGTAAAGAGGTGACTGGTTAATTAAAATGCATCTAAAACCAAGCTTCCATCTTTACATCATCAACGTTCGGATCCCCGTCTGGCATGAATGGAAATGAATGGCGCTTGTCTTGGGGAGGTTCCATGTTTTGACAAGCTTTTGGTCTGATCTTTACTCATGATATGAGATGAACACGTACATCAAATCCGTTGCCAAGGCTGCTGGGAAAATGTTTGGATCATTTTACCATTCCTCGTGCAATTCTTTACCTGTGTAATAGACAAGTACATACAAGGATAGAGTACTGTTGCTACGTCTAGGCAGTTGACATAGAATTTTTGCTTCCCTGCAACCTCTTTTCCACGGAAGAGACGTTGCGAGCCGGTCCCTACTTTATCGTTAATTTCATGGCAAGTGCTCGTCTGAGCTTCAATGTATGGTCCCTCCTAGCCTGACTTTCACGAAAAACTCTCGTCTGGCTGAAACCACTCTCAATAATTGCCCCCACTCTTTATCTGTGCTCAAACCTAAACGTCGATTCCATGAACAGAGATTCTTTCTTTGAACTGCACGCTTATGGAACTCTTATCAATTGTCCTACTTTCCAACTGACTACCATATGCTTGTCTCCAAATCCAACGTGAACACGTCCTAGATGAGCCATCCCCTTAAGTAATCCAATCGACCAATGTACTAACGATTACTACATGTTCCCATTGACTACTGTACACGTACTAACCCTTATCCTCGAGTGGCCTCCAGGCCTTGAGAAGTGGTGACTCCTTTGTAAAAAATAAGTCGTCCTGAAATCTTTACTTGTAACTGGTATTTAACATTGCCGAATCAAGAGATGTGTGGTTGGAGATGGTGCAACTTTTGCCACAAAAATTTCCCGCGCAAATAACAGCATTATCAGTGATGTTTCGTGGCAATCTCAGATGATGGGTGAAGGCAGAGTTAGTCAGAGATACATGGGATCAAAATCAATCTTCTCTGCTGTTTTTGTTTTTTGTTTATAAAATTTAATCGGTGTTGCCAGGATTTATTATAATAATTATATCACAGAAAGTGTGTTTAATTGCCTGCGAAACAGATTTTCTTTATAATTTATTTAATATCTTAAATTAAAAATGGTCAATTTTTACGACGTGACCCAGCGTCGTTTAACCCCTAGAAAAAAATGGCAATCTCAAGTTTCTTTCCAACTCCTCAAAAAACTTGGAAATGACGACTTTTTATGGTTTTCGATAGTGCTAAAATATCACATTTAAATTTGGGCCAGATAAGTATTTTCATGATATGTAAAATTACTTTTTCCAAAAGTGGGGGATCACTTTCCTATATAAATTTAACGTAAAATGGGCACCCACTTTCTAACCACCTAATAATTTCTTCATATCATAAAACAAATTTAACTGCGATATTCGTTTTCAGCACCACCGAAAACCGGCGTTGATTTTTACTGAGAGATTCGTTTATTTTTCATAAATTAGGACGTAAATAATGCTATCACTAAGCTTACACGATCGGTTTACAAAAATATTTTTTTGTTTTTCATTTTTTTGGGGGGGGAATTAAATTATAGAATTTGTATAGATTTTACCATGTGCTTCTGTAGTTTATTTAAGCGCCTCCTAATGTAAACAGAACTTGACATTGACCAAAAAATTAAGACCTGTTTTTTGTGGCCTAATGCGTTTAAGCAGCCTTTATAAATAATATGGAGGAAGAAATTTTGAAAAAAAATTAACATTTTAGCATGGGGAATAACTTTTCTATATAAATTTAACGTAAAATGAGACCCCACATTTTGGCCACAAAGCGTTCAACCAGACATGTCATCTCTAGCATTTTTTCAAATTTGGCGGTCGAGGGGAGGGGATAAAATATGGCAAATACAAACATTTTTAGTTTTTTTGTGGTGGTGGTGGTGGGGGGGGGGCGGGAATTACATTTTAAACATAAAATAACGATAAATTTAATTAATTTTTATGAAACCATTATATACTTTCACCTAACAATTTTATAAACAGAACGAACCCTCAAAAAGGACAAATGCAATTTTTTGTTAGGGGGATGATTACATTAGAAATATAAAATGACGAAAAATGTAATTTAATTGTTTTTGGAATTAATTTTTGGTAGATCTTTTTTTTTCGATTGCACGGGCATTCACTGCTATTTTTATTGAAACAAAAGTTGTAATGATTTATGTTTAATTAGCTTTTCTTGGGGGGGGGTCCAGTGCTTAATATCCGGAGAATAATTTCTTCTCTTTGTAGCCGTTCTGCCGAAATATCTGGTGGAGAGGTATCACATACTTCTTTTTTAGGGCGATTACATTTACATGTTTTCATCCGTTCTTCTATTTTTGTTGTGGGGGTATCCACGTTGCCCGTGATGAATATAATTAGTATACCGGTGTGTCTAAAACAGAACTTTATGTCAACGCAGGCAACGTTGGATACCCATGCTAGTAAGACAATAAAGCTATACAGAATATCCGGTTTCCTTCTCGTGAAGATTCTCCAGGTCATTGCATGGAATCGATGTTACTTCGTATTTTAATATTCTCGTTATCTAGTTTTGCTCGTAAGTTTCTTTTTCACATTCTCATTTATCGCAGCTAATGGGCGCGTCTATCAAACATAGGTTCGTTTGACCTTTAATTTACTTATGTTTTGTTCTTTTTTGCCATGGGCTGGATTTTGTCTTTTCTTTGAGTTGGTAAGTGATCTAGTTTTAATTGAGATGTGTTCCCCTTATTTTCTACTTTATACTTGTGCATATGTGTATTTGCTTATTTGTTAATTATTATTAATAAATAATTATTATTCATCTTCAGAAAGTTTGAGGTTACACTGTGAAAATAATAAATTATATGAATAATAAGACTGCATGATACAAATACATAAATATTTAAATATGGTATTCACGAATCAGATTAAACTTGGTGGATGGAAAAAAAAGGAAATATTGCAGATTAATTGAAACCTCTGTAACAAGAAAAATAGATTTTGAGAAATAAACGCCATTATTTGGTATTATAAAACTCTTCTTGTCTTCGTGAGAGATGGAGAAAATATAAACTATTTTGCTGATCTGTAAATAAAACAAGTTTGGGTTTAATAAATAAATACGCATGTGGTTACATCGACCGAGGCGTGTTAGACAATTTCTATCAGTTTACACTGCTTTTCAAAAGTTTTTGCTTCGTATCTTCATTTATAATTAATAACACTGGCTGGCAACGTTGGTAAAATCGCACAATTTTTGCATTGCGCTTGTAAATTGTCATTGTCATGTCCACAGATTTGACTGATAACTTGGCAAAATTTATGCATCATAGATGTAAGCCTGAACCCTCTGTAAACTTTATGACACTTTCTGAGTCGAACTGTTTGGGTCTGGTTACTGTCTACTGGTCTGCTGTGAAGTAGTGTTAGGACGACCTTTGTATAGTTTATGGCATCTATATGTACGTGGTCAACAATCTGTAATGAGTCAGCCGCTTCATCTTTTTTAATGAAAATAAAGTCAAGAAAACCCTATTGACCTTGGTGTTGAGAAGGAGAAGTCTATAAGTTATTGGACAACAGACAGCAAGAAGAGAATCCTACTGGTATAATGTTCTTGAAAATAAGCTACTACATTGGTCAGTTGTAATAAAATGAGGCTTTAAAACAGCAAAGTGTTATGTGTATATTAAATAATGATATTAATTATTTACTTTTTCCATTGAAATCGCTACAGACAGGAAAGTAAGGAGCTAAGTACGAATAAATGATTATTATTCGAAATAAAGAGGGCGACTATTGGGATTAGTCCTGAAAGACCAAGGCTCTAGCTAGGAGGACAACAATCAGCAGAAAAGAATTTAACAAGCCTTCTGTTCTGTAGAAAGAAATTACTCCAATAGGAAGCTTTATTACAAGTAAGCATCAATACAGCAAGTCGTGGGAGAACACATGATCAACGAGTCAAATGAACTGCCATCGTAAGATGCAAAAAAAAAAATGCCCCCCAATTTAACTTTCACTATATTTGTAACTGAAATATGCAGTATCTTAGCTGTGATACTAGGGATATTTTTCCTGAGTGGATGCTATGCTCTGTGCGTGACCGTAGTGTCTGCCTATAAATACAGAATACGAATTCCGAATCGTCATGAACTAGTTCTTGTAACTGGAAAAAAAAACACCTAACGGCTAGCTACGAAATCCCAATATACATTTTACCTCCAAGACGACTACCTCTGTCTAGCCTGCATGCGCAAAAAAAGCCTTACCTGAAACTCTAAATCCTAATGGAGATCTGTTATTTGTAAGTTAGTAACCCGTCTCTTGAACGCTAACAATCTGGTCCTTCCCACCAAACCGCCACTTAGCTCCTACATTGCACAGCATTTGTAATGGAATCTTTAACTTCCATCCCCTAACCTTCACATGCTAACTGCTTAGTAATCACTAAACATCTATACATTTCTACCTCTTAGACATTAATTGAGGTTCATTCCTATTCCAGTTAGGTATTTAACAGCCAAAGTATGTACTCGGAAGCAAAGCGCACTGCATTACACAACTATGTCTCCTCCTAGATAGCTTTTCAACGTTTAATACGAAACTGAACTAATGCTACTTGTTATGCTAAATGTCCATGACTCTTACTTGAACGCTGAAATTATCTTCCCTTAATAATAGAAACACACTTTGCACCTTCAACTTTATTCGCATCCACTAAACACTTGCCGATATATCCATTTGCCTAATTACACATGACTGAAAACTTACTGTTTTATCCGTACTATATTCCACTCGCATCTCAAGCCCTTCTGGCATCTAAAATATAGTTGGGGCACAACTTGTAGTTCAATGCTTAACACCTACTCACACTTTAATGTTATCCTTGACCAAAGCTAACATGAATAAATTAAAAAAATATATAAAGGGAAAGCCTCAAACCACATTATCTCCTTTCTAACAAGCCTTCTTACAACCATAGTTGCTTACTACGCAAGAGATCTACTCACCCACTTTATCCAGTAACAATGAAATAGTAATGCCCCTAATTCACTTTGAGGAGTGTAACTATTCAGCAGATATATAACCTCTACAAACTAACCCAGTAACATTAACTAACCACGCGGGGTCATAGAAATACCTGAATTAGAGCCCAGGTGCTGAGCAAACCCTCTCAGTGCTGACGGACACAGTAGATCTTTCCAGATCATCCGTCTAGGAGAAGGAAAACTCTGAAACTAAACCAGGGGGAGGGAGGTGTCTTCAGTCTTGTATGACAACCTTCCTAGAGCTGGTGACTCAAACAAATTACCGGTTTGCAAACCTAAATTGATTAAGGAGTAAATAGGTTCTGTCTATCGCCCGGCTTCCATACTCCTTCTTTGCCTATTAGTCAAGTTCAGAGACACTATCTCAGTGATTCGACAGAAACATCCAGTGGTAGATCTTGTTTCTTGTCTAGGGCAATGAACGCCGTTTCCCAACTCCCGACACACCCAACCCTGCATAACCTCCTGTACAGCTCTCCCTTACCTAACTAAAACTCGTTAAAAATATGACAGTACAATCTAAAAATAAGCTTAAACCAGGCTTAGGGTCAAACAAATTCAACTTGCCTCCTCCCTTGAGGCTTGCATTCACAAATATCCGTGGGCTTAGAACTAATTTAGCTGATGTTGAAGCATTTCTCCTAACAAATACTAACCTACACTCCTTTATCCCCTCTAACTACTTTAACATGCCTGGATATCTCCCACTCTGCCGTAAGGACTCTGACAGACACATGCAGGGACTTGGAGTTTAGATTCGTAATACCCTTCCCTTGACTAGAGAAACAAACCTAGAATCGTATGATCAATCCTTTATGTGCTTTAGACTAATTATGCAACACAACATTAGCTACTTTTACTTTCTCTCCCGCTCTCCCTCGACCCAAGACTGCACCATAATAAACAAAGTATCTGACAGCATAGACACAGCACTCTCCCTCGACACTAGCGCACAAGTACATGTATTTAGTGACTTTAATGTCCATCAAAACAACTGGCTTGGATTCTCTACTTACACAGATGCAGCGGGCAGCACTACTCATAGCTGCTCGATATCTCACTCCCTATCACAAATTGTTACTTTTCCAACCCGTTTCCCTGACCAGGAAGACAACACGCATCACTTTTAGATCACTTTTAGATCTGTTTTTGACCACAGTTCCTGATGATTGTACAACGAATGCCGACAGCCCACTTGGGAACGCTGATCATGCGGTAATAATGGTTGAAATCGCCCTAAACTCTAGAGCCAACACTGAAGAGCCAGTGCTCAAAACAACGAGATATTATAAAAAGGCTGACTGGGAAGCCATCAGAGATCTTATCAGAGATGCACCATGGGGAAATATTTTTCTCTTCCTGCTGAACAGTGTGCAAACGAGACCACTGAATGGTTAAAAACTGCAATCGAAGAGCATGTTCCCATGCGGAAATTCTATAGCAAGCCCCACTCTCTCCAGTGGTTTACTTCGACTTGCGCAACTGCCATTGCTCAAAGGCAGCATGCATACCGCAGATTTAACCGACATAAGTCCAGTCCAAACAGACAAAAGTACATAGAAGCTAGAAGTAACGTTAAGAAAGAAATAGCGAAAGCTAAGAGAGAATTTACTGAAACCACTAAAAAACGTATCGAAGCACATACACTAGGAACTCGTGACTTCTGGAAAATCTACAACAGTGTAGTAAATAGTGGACAATCAACAATTCCCCCACTAACCAATAAACACGAGGTTGTTTGCTCAGCAACCGACAAGGCTAACATGCTTGCCAGTCGGTTTGCCTAAAACACCACACAGGACCCTTCCAACGACCGTCGACCTGAATTTCATATGCGGACAGACGCCACGTTAGAGGATCTGAAAATCACCCCTGCTCAGGTGAATGCTATCATAAAAAACCTTGACACTTCAACAGTATGTGGACCCGATCTCATCGCAGCTGTGCTATTAAAAAAGTGCTCCGCCGAAGTAGCGCCGGTTCTTTCCAAACTCTACAACAAATTCCTTGATGAATCTTGCTTTTCGGGCTGTTGGAAAACTGCTTCTGTGGTACCAGTATTCAAGAATTCTGGCGAAAGAACTGACCCATTAAATTATCGCCCCATTAGCCTACTCCCACTTTTCGCCAAAATATTTGAGACCTTAATTAACCATGCTCTAGTCCATAACCATACAGATGCTAAACTTCTGACTGACAAACAATATGGATTTAAACAAGCCCGTTCCACAGCAGACATCCTAACTGTGATCTCTGAACGTATATACCATTCACTGGACAATGCGGGGGAGGGCAGAGCGGTAGCTCCAGATATATCTAAGGCTTTTGACAGGGTATGGCATGAGGGTCTCCTCAGGAAGATTAGATCATACGGTATCACTGGTAGAATACTTAGCATAATTAAATCCTTCTTAGATAAGAGAAAATCCAGGTTGTCCTCGACGGGCGTACATCTAAACAATATGATATAAATGCGGGAGTGGCCCAGGGGTCTAACCTTGGACCTCTACTGTTCCTGATATTCATAAATGACCTCCCCGACAAAATTGCCTCTGAGATGGGTATATATGCTGATGACACCACACTCTATAACAAGCACGACAGGAAAACAAATGAACATATATCTAAAGAAATGGCAGAAACACTGGAGGATGACCTCCAATCAGTAGTGGAATGGGGCAAAAATGGATAGTCACGTTCAATGCCGCCCAGAATAAACTAGTTTCATTCAATAATTACAAGAAATCTTCTCTGCCACCAATAGCAATGGCCAGTGACTCCCTGTCCGAGAGTATATCTTTCAAACTGCTTGGCCTAACGTTCACAGGAAACATGAGTTGGAACAATTATATTGAAAACATTGCCAGTGCCACTGCGAAAAAGGTAGGCTCTCTCTACCGTGCTAAAAAACTACTAACACCCGAAAGTATCCTGTACCTCTATAAGGCCACCATTCGTCCATGTATGGAGTATTGCTGTCATATTTGGGCTGGTGCATCGGCTCTCGCTCCTTGACAAGGTTCAAAAGAGTGTCGCAAATCTGATAGGCCCTAAACTGGCATCTAAGCTTCAGCCTCTGTCCGATCGACGAAACGTTGCATCTCTCTGCCTGTTCTACAAGTATTTTAATGGTGAATGCTCTGATGAACTGCAAGCACTTGTGCCCCCACGACGTGAACAGCCTCGACAGACCCGACAGGCTGTAAAATCCCACCCCCACACAGTAGAGATCCCTAGATGTAAAAGATCTTTCTACTCCAGTAGTTTCTTTCCCAGAACCGCTAGACTTTGGAATTCCATTTCAGGTATCTGCTTCACTAACTGTACTGGCATGCAGAAGTTCAAGTGCAACGTGAACCAACATCTTGCTGCCCAAATCCCTACATAGTACTCCAGTAGTTGTTGCTCCTGATAGTAGCCCCCTACACCAAAGTGGCAATGTGCTTTGTTTTGGGGTGAAAATGTAAAAAAAAAACTAGAACAAAGAAAGCAGAAATTAGAAATTAGAAATTAGAAAGTTGTATTAATAAAAAAGAGTGGGAAACCAGTACCATCGTGTCTGTGCGAAACATGTTGCAGAGAAGAGGAAAATCTGAGGACAATCGCATATACGTTTCTATAAATTATTAAATAAAAAAAATGCAAATAGGACAGAAATTCATCCGGACAAATATGACAGCATTACTTTTGGTCTAATTGTTAGTTTGAAAAGAAAGAGAATAGCATCAGATATCAAAACGAGATCTGCATGACCTTGCTTAATCATGTACGAGCAATAAATGAAACATGTAATTGACTTTTAAAACAGTGAAGTTCAACGATCATCGAACAAACTGTGCATGGCTTTAATGGAATAACTTGTCTGTTTTCCGGAACCTCAAGGAGAACAGCTGGATCTTGTCTCTTAAAAATGAAATTAGTTAAGTTGTATTCAATATCTTGTATTCACCCTCAACCCAGATTATCTTCGTGGAAAAGTTTGGTTCTTTCAAAATTTTATCTACTTGAGATGGTTGTTTTTCACATATTTATCTATATGAGATGTCTGTTTTTTCACACTTTATCTACCTGAGATGTTTGTTTTTTCAGACTTTTATCTACTTGAGATGTTTGTATTTTCACACTTTTATCTACTTGAGATGTTTGTATTTTCACACTTTTATCTACTTGAGATGTTTGTTTTTTAACACTTTTATCTACTTGAGATGTTTGTTTTTTCACACATTTATCTACTTGAGATGTCTGTTTTTCACACTTTTATCTACTTGAGATGATTCTCTGGCACGTTTGTCTACTTGAGATGTTTATTTTTCCATACTTTTATCTACTTGAGATGATTGTTTTTTCACACTTTTATCTACTTGATATGATTGTTTTTCATACTTTTATCTACTTGAGATGTTTGTTTTTCACACTTTTATTTACTTGAGATGTTTGTTTTTTCACACTTTTATCTACTTGATATGATTGTTTTTCATACTTTTATTTACTTGAGATGTCTGTTTTTCACACTTTTATTTACTTGAGATGTTTGTTTTTTCACACTTTTATCTACTTGAGATTTTTTTAACACTTTTATCTACTTGAAATGATTGCTTTTTCATACTTTTATCTACTTGAGATGTTTGTTTTTCACACGTTTATCTACATGAGATGATTGTTTTTTTCACACTTTTATCTACTTGAGATGATTGTTTTTCACACTTTTATCTACTTGAGATGTTTGTTTTTTCATACTTTTATCTACTTGAGATGTTTGTTTTTTCACACTTTTATCTACTTGAGATGTTTGTGTTTTCATACTTTTATCTACTTGAGATGTTTGTTTTTTCATACTTTTATCTACTTGAGATGTTAGTTTTTTTTCACACTTTTATCTACTTGAGATGTTTGTTTTTTCATACTTTTATCTACTTGAGATGTGTGTTTTTCACACTTTTATCTACTTTAGATGTTTGTTATTTTCACATTTTATCTACTTGAGATGTTTGTTTTTCATACTTTTACCTACTTGAGATGTTTGTTTTTTCACACTTTTATCTACTTAGGATGTTTGTTTTTTCACACTTTTATCTACTTTGGATGTTTGTTTTTTCACACTTTTATCTACTTGAGATGTTTGTTTTTTCACACTTTTATCTACTTGAGATGTTAGGTTTTTTTCACACTTTTATCTACTATTGTAATCATTGATTATGACAGGCTTTCAGTGAATTCACTTGGTATTTGTGTAATTTCACTTAAATGATTTTCCCCCATAAATATAACATACACATATGTAATAATAGTGTACGGTACTCGTCTTCTTTCTATAAAATCCACTAATTATCTCCCTTCCATTTGTAATTTTCCCTGTTTCACTTGTTACTTCGTTTTTCGCGAGAGCGGTGAATTGGTAGCAACAGTAGTCGTGGAAGCAACGCGGTTTGTTTGTAAGGGAAACCAAATATCTACTGCATGTATATTAGGAAACTTATTTTTATGCGTACCTTTAATTTCAAGTCAGAATTAAGGTACAAAAATTTAATTTAAATTAAATCCGAAATTATCTTGGATTCATTTTGTGTAATGTACCTTCTGCTGCATTTAAAAATGAATTTATTATTTAGCAATTAACTATTTACAGATATTTTTTGAGAAAGTTTAACAAAATTTATATAATATAAAATAAATCCGAGGTAATTTTTAGGTTCAATTTAAACTGAATTTTATATGTTATTTTGCAACGTGTATAAAAGGTGCGTTTTTCGTAAATAGATACATTTTTAAAGAAAATTTGAATATTCTTTTTTAAATTTTATATAAAAAAAACAACTATTTATATAGCTTTTCTAACTTATATATGCTTTTTGCATGACCTTCTTTTTCTGTCACGAGTAGGATTTTGTTTCTTATATGAGTAGAATTCTGTACAAGTACCTTATTTCTATTTGTAAATAGAACTATACGATCATTTTACGTGATTTTTTTTTTTATTGTACGACCTTTTCTTTTCGTCACGGGTAAGATTTTGTTTGTTTTTTCATACGAGTTTATTTTTTTCCATTCATGATTTTAATTAGTATATTCCTAAATTCATCTATCTTCCAACGAATAGCTCTACTTACCAATACCTTAAAACACATGACATCACTAAAACTGAATTTAAGAATAAACTAATTTAAAAAAAAAACACAGCCATTTTAGCCGTCTCACACTGGGATCAATGCCTCCCAATCATTGATTCGTGTGAAAAAAACTACCATGGATCAGGCTAAATATGAAGGGGAAGGCACGCTTTAGTACTTTTAATGATTTTAAACAGTTTAAATAGTCTTTTCCAGATATTCACCAACATAATTTGTAATTCATCACTCGTCTGAGAACGACTTATGGAAGTCGAAAAAGTTCCCAGCTACGGCAAATTATTTTTACACTCAGACAGAATGTTCAAACATTAGAAAAAATGGATTGCAAGAGAAACTAATATATATATATATATATATATATATATATATATATATATATATATATATATATATATATATATATATGCTAGCAGGTCGTCCGGCATTGTCCAGTCGTAATATACGCTGAAATATATTTTTTATAAATGCATATTTCGCATTTATTATTATTGGACCCAATAAGGTAATGATTTATAAAGTTTTAAAATATGATTGGTGCTTTACCACCAAAAATCGAAACCGAAACATTTAGCTTGCGATTTACTTTTTCCTCTGACATTAATGCCTGAGCTATGAAGACATGTTTGCTGCAAGGATAAAAATAACAAAAATGAACCAATAGCTATTACGTTACGCATGTATATTCGTAATACCGTCGTTCGACCTTCACCGGCGAATTTTATTGTTTTAATGTGTACACATTTGCACGGATTTTACCCAAATATAAAGTTTTACATGGGTTCAAATACGCTCTATATTTTAAAGTTTCATGTAGACCAACAACTGACAGAGAAGTTCGGTAGGCAAAATGTTTTAAACAAATATTTATACTCATGCACAAAAATATATAGGCATAGGTTAGTGTTTACTATAAGCTTTTTACGCAAATAGTACGCAAGTATAAACCATGTAGAATAACTGCATGGAAATACTTACATGTGATAGTTAACCAAAGATGAGCATTCCATCAGAAAACAAAAAAAGAACTAATACGGAATTAATTAAAATGAATGTCTAAAATGCAAATTAGCTAGATCGTTTGTAGATAAATTCAGTTCTACGACCCATATATAACAAAATTGTATTTTCTTTTAATTTAATAGGAAAAGGGGTACGACACAATCACATTGACACACCGGTTCTCGCCATATCACCGAACTTAAGTAACGTTGACGCTGGCCAGTACCAGATTGGTGACCATTTGGGAAGGCTAGGCGTTGTATGTACGTTCTGGGAAGGTTGGACGTGGGGCCAGCACCCTCATCCCGTAAAAAGAATTCAGTCGATACAAAAACATCTACAAAAGTTGTAGATGGCCTATGCCCCTTAGTTGCTCAAGGTTATGGGATGGAGTAAAAAGAGGTTTTAATATTAATATCAGCACACAAGAAAACATAAATTGATAGTATATATATATATATATATATATATATATATATATATATATATATATATAGATTATATGTAATATACTGAGTTCGTGTAATTCAGTAAATTTTCATATACCAATAGGTTTTAAGCCAAAAATGGTTGACTTAAGGATTAAGCTACAAAATTATCACATTTCATAATTGAGCATTAATATACTGTGTGTGTTTTCGTTGCCATCAACACCTTGTCTTGAAGTCTTGATTTTGCACACACAGTATATATATATATATATATATATATATATATATATATATATATATATATATATATACATATATATATATATATATATATATATATATATATATATATATAAACGTTCAAATTTGATTTGTTTTCGATTTTGTCCATCATTAAATATTTTGCGCTTCGCGAAACGGGGTGCACGCATGGAGTTTGAAAAATGTATGTGTACTTCCGACACCCGAGGCAAGACGCAGCGTGTAAGGCTCAATCGTCTGCGAAATCGCGCGATTCCCCGAGGAGTTCTCGCACGACACAATTTCACGCAACTTCATTACTTTCCAGCTAAACGTAGAAAATTAATAGATCTCTGCGTACAATCAATAAACACTTGAGAATTCACACGAATAACTTTTAAATAATTTGTCTTGTTAAGATGATCAACAACTTTGCTGTAATGCAAAATTCGATTTAAAAAGTCCAAATAATAATTTAGAAACAAGCAAACAGAGGAGGGTAATGTTCCGTGCATGAAATATAAGAGATTGATTGCACCAAAAGTTAAAATTAATATTAATCATCTCAATTTGTTTCTTGTAAATAACAGAGTATAAAAGTCAACAACCCTTGACCTTTTAGATCTCAACAACCCTTGACCTTTTAAAACTTTAACGTTCTAGAATGCCAGAAACATGACAATAACAAATAATACATACACGAAAATAAGAAAAAAAACAGTTTCGATAAATATAAAGCAATACTTCTTACAATAAGAACAAAATTCATATTAAAAAAATTAATATGGAATCTTTTTCTGATTGTTAGGAATGGCGTTCTAAATTAAAATTCCTAAATAAATGAAAAGTAACCTCTTCTACTCTATCATAAAATCCAATATCTATCTATCTATCTATCTATCTATCTATCTATATATATATATATATATATATATATATATATATATATAGGCAGATCATGATATTATAATCATAAGATCATTAAGGCAGACGTTATAACATTTAAAAGTTAAATGTTTTAATTTCAACGATATTTTTTGCAGTTAACGTTGACCGAGATGCTTTGTTCCTTGCTAATGGAGTCAGAGATGACTTTGTTTTCGAGTTCGACAATCGTGTCACCCTGCACTGATGATTCCCGAAAGGAATCATCAGTGAAGAGTGACACGGTTAAACTAGTGTCTGTAGGTATGTAATACATATTATAGTAAATAATTATCTATATATACTAGTAATTTATCCCGGCTTTGCTTATAACTGTGTGATTACCCTTTTATGTAATATTGCAAATGTTTAGACAAAAATTGGCTGAGTAATTTGGTAGACGGCAGAGGTAATTTTTTTTAAATTTGCCCCCAATTTTTACCTCTTAACATTTATTGTTTTAGGCTCAAATCGAATTAAAAAGTCGGATTCATGTGCAAGTAACCTAAACTGAAAATTTCGAGGGTTTACATCCAAAATTGACGGAGGAGTTTGGTAGAGTTTTCAAACGTCAAATCTTTTAACTTTGACCCTTTGACAGCCAAATTTTTGTCCGAGAAACAATTAAAAAGATTCCCAAATCTCAAGTCTGTAGACTAAAAATCGAATGAGTAGTTTGGTAGGGAAATGTACACACGCAGACAGATACACCCAGACATTTTCACTTATATATATATATATATATATATATATATATATATATATATATATATATATATATATATATAAGTGAAAATATCCGGGTGTATCTGTCTGGGGAAAGGTGTTTGTTTGTCTAGCCGCACTGATGAGTTGTGATACAACGAAACAGTACTGTATGTGGATGACAATTAAAGCCCCCCTCTTTGGGTTGAGCACTTTGTAAATATATTTTCATCCGACGCGTATTTAAAAGCGATTAAGCGAAGCCCACTATTAATTTGTTTGTAAACAAGCTGATTGTTCGAGCACTGTGTGACGGGAAAGTGTGAATTTAATACACACTCTATGAGAAATATTTACGGCACTTATTCGTAGCCGAATGGTGAGAGCCGCCGACTGTCAATGCGACGGTTGTAGGTTCAATCCACGGCTGGTGAAAGGTGTTCGTCTAGCCTCACTGATGAGTTGTGATACAACGATACAGTACTGTATGTGGATGACGATATATATATCAACTTTTCATGCATTTTGTAGACATGTTTAGAATTAACATATATATATATATGTATATATATATATATATATATGTTTATTTTATACATGTCTACAAAATGCATGAAAAGTTGAGGAACGCTGCATAGACGGGAAGCTCAACCAGTATATTATATTATTGCAATGCGGAATTTTAGGTTACAAACACAAAAAGAATTACGAAAAGAGCGGAAAGTTGAAGATAAAATACATCCACATAAATATATCAGTGGAACTATAGCAAACGGAAAATTGAATTCGCATGATACAGTGAGATATAGGATGAAATCATCTTACAGCGATTGAATTTCAGGGGTCGCACGAAATGCGATATGTTCGGTAATCCATAAAATGATAAAACGAACCATATTCCTGGCTAATATTTCCAAGTCGAAAATGTCAAAACTCACCGGATTTACCGAAACGTTGGTTGGCCGAATGCATTCCGATGGAAAAAAATCAATACTTGTAATAGTAGGAGTGTTAGTCGGAAAAAATGGCAGTTCTTGAAGAAAACGCGGTGAGGCAAGAATTTAAGAGTGATAAAGCGCATAAATATTGCTTAAAGAGTCAATACATTCAAAATTGGGTTTATGAAAAAATTCTTCCAAATCCCTGATCGGAGGAATATTGCGTATAAGAGGACTAAAAAGACTATGCTATGATGCAGGACGCAGGTTTTTGCTACCAATTACTTGGAACAACGGAATGAGCTTTTGCCAGAACATACTAGGTGTGTCGGAAAAGTAACAGGATTGTATTTTTACTTGGGGCTTACTATTTACTAAGGCCCAGAGACTACTCGAGTATAAGGAGTAATGTCATGTGAATACGGACACTACATTGTGATGATCGATAATGGAAAATTGATAGCAATGTATTATTTAAAAGCATGTTTACATTAAACTTGAAAAGACCATGTTGTACTTACTTGGGAAGAAGCCTACGGTATTTTAGAAATAAAAAGCTTTGTTCACAAAAAAAAATAACTTTCTCAACAACAAATTCCATTGTTTTCCCCATTTTTTTTATTTTTTAAATAATACACATACCGTCTATTGCATTTTCTGTCTTTTATTCTTGGTAATATTTCCATGCATATTTTTTAATGCATCCGTACCTCTTAGTTCTGGCACTCTGACCTTCTGGATGACGGGCACCCGTTTGAGACAGATATTCGTGTTGTTTTCTTTTAGCCAGAAGAAGAAGACGAAGAAGAAGAAGAAGAAGAAAAGACATAGGAAGCAAAAGCAGGTAAAAAGGGGCGTAGGAATTACTGGAATTTAAGTGAGAGGAATAGGTGTGTTGTCGGCGTGAACAAACTAACTAAGCATAAACATGTGAGAAAAAATTGTTGCAGAACGTTTGATAAAAATTATACATTAGCATGAAGTTATAATATTCTTACACACATATGTACAAGTTAGAAAAGAATTTCATCCAAGGCATGAATATTGTTAAACAAAATGTTTTTACTATAGGCTTTAAAAATAAAGGTACAAGATTCAATTTGAAATTTATTTATCTTCAAAGTGTACTTTTATAAATTTTACAAAGTAAGGTGTGCAAATTTAATACCTTACTTTGTAAAATGTATAAAAGTACACTTTGAAGATAAATAAATTTCAAATTGAATCTTGTACCTTTATTTTTAAAGCCTATAGTAAAAACATTTTGTTTAACAATTTTCATGCCTTGGGTGAAATGCTTTTCTAACTTGTATCCTATCTGTTTAAGATTATATTTTATTCAATTTATTAATTTGGATTTTAAAAAAGATGAATGTGATTTTGTATGTATTTATAAAAAACTCTCCTACTCTCTATTTCAGATTGTATTTCTCCTCACACCACAACTCATTTTTGCAACCCCCTCTTTGTATTATTACAGGTCTAAATATTCTCTATGTTTCAGTTTGTAATTCTCCTCACTCCACAACTCTCGTTTGCAACTCTCTCTTTGTCACACATGTCTAAATAATAAGAAAATCTGATTTTTTTAACCAAAACTTTAAAATAACTTTTTTAGATTATTTTTTTAAAACTTCTTTCAGAATAGAAAATCTTTACAATTTAATAAGGAACATATTTCACATAGGTTTCATCAAAAATATTCAGTAGATAACGAAAAAAATAGAGATGAAAATTTCAAAAGGAGTGTATAACTGGTTACGCTCAATAGTAGTCCTCGCTAGCGAAAGACTTTGTTATTGTTATTCTATTATCATTTAAAACATTTTGTGTCCTGCGCTTTCGCGCGAGGACTAATGTAGTCTATATAGAAGATTTGAGTATTTTTCAACACAAAAATAAAATTAAAAACAATAAAATTAAAAAGAAAGTTTAAATTCCTAGAATCACTGACTAAATTCAATATATTGTAGTACTTGTATAAACCGACTTATCGCTGGAAAATTCACAATTACAACAGAGGATTAAATTGTATAACAATGAAAAAAAAGGAAAACTTAAATTAAATTGTGAAATAGAAAACGGAATCATCAGCTGTTTCCCGTGTACCTGTTTCTGGGATATAAAAATTGCATATTGCCACTTGGACGTAAGGGCTACTATTAGGGGCCATGCCTAGGAAAGATTAAACAGGATGTTGGTTTACGTTACATTTAAACTTCTGCATATCAGTACAGCTAGGGAAGCAGGTAAAAGGAAGGGAATTCCAAAGTTTAGCTGTTCGATGGAAGAAACTATTAGACGAGAAACTTTCTTGAATGTAAGGACCTTAACAGTGAAAATATAAGATGTTATTGTTTAGCTGGGTTGTCGGGGATATTTACGTCGAGGGGGCGCAAGTGCGACGAATTCATCAGAGCACATTCAATTCAAATATTTGTTAAACAGGCAGAGAGATGCAAGATTGCGACAATGGGATAGGGGTTGGAGTTTAGAAAACAAAGTGGGACCTATTAGATTGAAAACTCTTTTTTGGATCATTTCCAACAGAGAGAGAGAGAGGGAGAGAGATAAAGAGAGAGAGAGATGTGAACACAATACTCCATGCATTGACAGACGGTGTCCTTATAGAGGTACAGGATACTCTCATGTGTGAATAGTCTCCTAGTTCGATAGAGGGAACCCATCTGGTTTCCATAGCAACAACGTCGCTTCAGTGACTACTGTTTCTAACAATTCACCGCTCTCGCGAACGTAAAAGTAACAATTAAACAGAGAGAATAAAAGCATGAAAGGGAGATAATTGGAGGGATTTTATTGAAAGTAAAGGAGTATCGTACAGTGTTATTACATATGTGCATGTTATGTTTATAGGTGCAAAAAAATAAGAGTGAAATTAAACAAAGGACTAAAGAATTTATTAGAAGCCTAGAAAAATCATTTATTGCAATATAAAATACGAGCATGAAAAGTAATATAGTTAAGTTTAAACATGGAAAAGTAAAAAATTAGTTGTTAAAACTGGATCGACAAGATATTCTACTAAAAATATTATAAATTTATACCTTAAAATATTGCAGCATTAAGAATTAAAAAAAATTCAATTTATAACATAAGATAACCAATTTTTAATGCTGCAATATTTTAAGTTACAGATTTATTACTCGAATACATTGTCCTTTTCTTTTCAAGTTTTAACAACTAGTCTTTTACTTTTCCATGTTTAAGGCTAACCATATTACTTTTCATGCTCACATTTTTCTATTGTAATTATTTATTATTTATTGTTTATAAAAATTATGATTGTTTTGATTTTAATATAACAAATAATTCTGTGTCGCAATAATTGTTTAATTTCCTATGCAAATATTTAGCATTTGTGTTTAAATGTTCTTTACTTTAAATCTGGTTTATTTGAACGAAGTCTGTTTTTAAATAGCAAATTATATTGTTCTTTCTCTTTCTTTCTTTGCATTCAAATCGAAAAGATGAATAAATGTGCACCGAAATTATTAAAATTTTCATCCCTTCCTGTATTTTAGATAAGATTTTTCTTGCAATTGAAAATTTATTTTTTGGTACGAAAAAATATTTCAAGTATCAGCATATGATACTATGTTTGTATATACGAGGTTTAATTTCCATACTAATAAACCAATGATTGTGAATTTTAGAACAGAGCTCTTAGGAATAAATGTGTGAAATGTGGCTTATATTTTTCTATAAAAATGATCATAGACAATGCAGGGATTTACTTGATTTAAAGAGCTAAAAAATATTTTAATGTCAAAAACTAGCTGACAATAAGTGTTATTTAGATAGATTCCGATCCAGAAAACAATAAAATCTTCTTTTTTTCGTTAGGAACATGGCTCAGGGAATGTGAGGACTAAAGAACACTATAAGAAAATCGAGGCTTACAAGAATGCCGAAAGTGACCATATGATCGACTATGTCAAGGGTATAGTGAAGAAATAGACGCCTTTGGATATATTTCGGATACATTCGATTTTTCGTAATTGTCAATTAATAAATATCCTTCAATTTCATTTTTTTATATATTTTAAATTCGGTTCAAGAGCAATTATGTGGCACAGCATTTCATTTAAAAATCCAAATATTTCAGATTTACATTGACTTTGATCCATAATCAATAGATACCAATAATATAAGATTTTTCTGAATTTCAATTTCATCATGAGGACTATTAAAATTGGCCTTAATATTAGACATATTCTAGAATACAAACTAGGTAATGAATTTTTAACAAAATTAGATTAAGGATTCTAGACGTAATGTTTCATAGAATTATATGTTGATTTTAATCTTCGTAATGAGCATAAAACTAGAGCCAAACGGTATTTACTTGTGCTTCGCAACAGGAAAATAAGACACAAGGTCATAAAGGTGGGGGAAGACAAGCGAACGCTCCTAAAAGAGAATGACGCTGGCCTTATAAAAATATCATTTTTTTAAATTGCCTAAAGTCTTGTTGGTATTCCACGATAAGTGTGCCTCGGGCAGTAAACAATAAACTTACTTCCCCCAAAACTGGAAGCAAAGCCTGGCAGGGTGGACCTCCTATGACTACATAGGTTATTCCAGTATTAATCTCAATCGACAACCAATGTATTATTGAAACATGCATGCACATATGCAATCAATAATATTTGTATAAATAAACATACTATAATATACATATATATATATATATACACGCACACATACACACACACACACACACACACACACATATATATATATATATATATATATATATATATATATATGGAGAGAGAGAAACAGAGAGGGAGAGAGAAGGGGATAGATAGATAGATAGATAGATAGATCGATAGATAGATAGATAGATAGATAGATAGATATTTCATGCAATCACGGAGTTGGATTACATAATATTTTAATTTCAAAATTTAAAACTGAGGCAGGTATCTTCAATATTTTGTTTTAATTCTTTTCTTTGCTTTAATGCCTGTCAGCGAAAGGAATTATATACAAAGAGAGAGGTTTGTTTATTTTTACTCATCGTCTACTTGAGGAAATGAAGAAAAAGGAGATGATATCGATAAAGACAAAAAGAAAAGGCAAACAGCCGTGTGTAAGAAAAGAAAGATGCATTAGTCTGTACGCATGCGTAAAGGATTTGCTCGCGCTAGTAAGGAGAAAAGTATGAACTGCCTACTACAAAAAAAAGAGAGAGGAAGAAGAGGAAGGAGAACAAGTGCGGATTTTTAGTACGTTGGAAGAGGAACGCTAGGGACAGTAATATACTGCAATATGTAATATGAAAGGAAAATAAAACGGAGGACTACTAGAAAGTTGTTGAGAAACGAGAGAAGCGAAGTGCTTACGATATAAGAAGTAGAAGTTGACAAATCACGCTGTATCTTTTAACGGAAATGAAGAAAACAAAACGAGAAGATAAGAAAAAAATATGGAGGAAATTGTGAAGAAAATTAATCAAATAAAAAATGCCAAAAACTATATCCCAGAAGAAAATGAACAGTTAAAAAAAGAAGCATGCATGTATAAAAAAGGAACTGTGACTTTATCCCTTTTTTTCTTTCTCTGTCTCCCTCTCTCCATGTTAACATATTGGCATGTAATTTTTCATAGGTCTCTTGTGTTAATATGACGAATTTTGCTCAGTGAAAGTGATTAGTAAAATAGGTTCCCTGTTCAGTAACTTGATTTTTTTTTCATTTTTCAGTTTTTCATACATCTTTCTTTCTTTCTGTCTTTTTTCTCTTTCTCTTTCCCTCGTTCTCTCTCTCTCTCTCTCTCTCTCTCTCTCTCTCTCTCTATATATATATATATATATATATATATATATATAAAGGACACGTGTGAGTGTGTGTGCCTTAATGAAAGCAGTATATCGAGTATGCATAAAATGCACATGTATGTTAGGAAATGCTTTAATGCTTATCGTTCAAATTCCAGTATATTCGATTACCTCAGTTTATTACAAAGTCTCTTACCGGAAATCTGATACGAAATGGTTCACTTTGAAATCCCAAGCAAATATATATATTGTTTTAGATATCATAACTTTTCTTCAGTAAAATACATTTTAGAATAAATACAACATCGAAACTTTGGGAAGGTGCTTTTTCCTCTAATCTATCCTGTTTTTTTTATAGATAGACATTTCTAGTCTCTTTCTACACTATCATATTTCCATTGAAAGTGCTTGACCAATCGCATCAGTTGGTTTCTCCTTGCTATTCAGAGAATAATTTTATATCTCTACCACTAACATATGCTTAGAGTAAAGCGAAAACTACTATGGACTGAACTTTGTTGCGTGAGCTTCACAGATTTAAAATGCGTTGTCGAGGAATTGCTTCCCTGCTTATTGCAATTTCGTCGTCTTCAGATCCAAAATAATAAATACTGTAATAAACTGCCCCAAAGTAATCAGCCGCAGTTCATATCGTTAATTGATGTAAATATTCCTACAGTGTTTCTCGTGTTTCCGTTGAAATTTACTTACGTCTCTTGAAACTTTATATGCGAGTAGACTTTAGTCTATGTAAGTGTCGATTTCGACTGGCTAAAACAAATTCAATTGCATAGTGGTTCTTTTTTTTTTTTTTTTTTTACACAGTGATCACCACTTATCAAGGCCCGGAAGCCACTCAGGGATAAGGGTTATTGTAAGTACATCACGTTAGTGAGGAGATTTTATGAAGTGTTTAATTAGGGGGGCGGTTCATTAGGAATTTGTTAACATTAGACTTGAAGACATCCAAGTTGTAGTCCGGAGGGAAGCAGGCAGACGGAACAGAGTTCCACAGGCGTGCAGTTCTAAGAAAGAAGCTTTGCTCATGAAATCCGCGTTTTGATTTAGGCACAGATATAGAGTGGGGGAAATTTTTCACAGTGGATTCAGCTAGACGGGTGTTTTTCGTGAAAGATTGGCGAGGGGGGACCAGGGATTGGAGTTCAGACGAGCACCTGCCATGAAAATAACGATAAAACAAGGATAGGCTCGCAACGTCTCTTCTGTGGGAGAGGGGTTGCAGGGTAGAGAAAAGGGCATCCCCCACTAAACCACGAAGTCTATTTTGTACTCTGTCAAGGCATGATAGGCTGTTTTTGGCAGCTCCTGCCCAGATATGGCAACAGTATTCCATCCTTGGCCGTACTTGGCTTTTATATAGATAGAGAATTGCATCAGTAGTGAGATATCTTCTGGAGCGGTCGAAGGATCCCACCATCTTTCCTGCGACCTTGGCCACAGACTTGATGTACGTGTTCCATTTCAGATCAGGAGTAAAGGTCAAACCCAGAAGCTTGTCAAAACACGGGGCCTCACCCAGACGAGAGCCATCCATCACAATTGATGCCAGCTGGGGATCAGAGCGTTGATGATGTAAGGATAGGAGTTTGGTTTTGGATGCATTAAAGGTAACTAGGCACATCTTCCCCCACTGAACCACGCGCTCGAGATCAGAGGAGAGAGAATCCGAGAGAACTTCGTCATTTACAGCCTTTGATGTGTTGCCGTAGATGGTCGTGTCATCAGCATAGATGTCAAGGAATGATTTAAGTATGTGGCTAGGGAGGTCATTGATGTAGATCAGGAAGAGAGTTGGGCCCAGGATTGACCCCTGAGGGACTCCAGCATTTATATTGCAGGCCTCCGATTTTTGTCCATCTACCACTACTCTTATGAGCCTATCAGAGAGAAATGATTTAATGATTGAGAAAACATTTCCAGTTATACCGTAGCTGGAAATCTTGTGAAGTAGACCCTTATGCCATACTTTGTCAAAGGCCTTTGATATGTCGAGAGCAATTGCCCTAGAAAGGTAGCCTTTGCCTAGAGATTCGCTAATCCTATGAGATATAACCGTTAGAACATCTGCTGTAGATCTTGCAGAGCGGAAACCATATTGTGTGTCACTAAGAAGGTTATTCCTGCTGAGGTGGTTTACTATTTCTCTATTCTTTAAGCGAAGACGATTGTTGTATTTTAGATAATAGGGATGATTGATATCTCACCTTAAATATGTTGACGAAACAGAAATAAAATCAATTATGGGTTGACAGGAAACCAGTATTTCCGGTTAATTTTAATAAATCAACGTAGACGAATGACGACGTTAACTACTACGTTAATTCGCCTGATCGTGTTTTTGCTATGTTACGGCGGGGAGAGAGAGAGAGAGAGAGAGAGAGAGAGAGAGAGAGAGAGAGAAAGACAGCTTCAGTTTTGTTTAACACCCCCTTTGTTTTAAAATAGATTACGAGTACCCCTTTTCAATTGCTTTTTACTCCTTACGAAAAAAAGTTGTTACTACGCTAATCATACCAAAGGAGGACTCGTCGAATTCTTTTCAGCACGCTCTAGGACGTCCACCATCACAGGACACGTGTTCTCGCTTTTGAAAGGTGTTAGTTTGCAGCTGACTACTTGGGGTGCATTCACTGCCTCGTGACTCTTCATCTATCGAACTCGCCAACATCTTCCTCCGGCGGGCAAGAAGAAAAAAATAAATAGTTGGTTACAGATTATTGAAAATGAGATTGGGTATATTAAAATATTTTCCCATTACTATTTTTAACTAGTAATCCCTGTGGAAATTCTACTTAATGAGTAATATATTTAATCAACAAATATGTTTTGATAAAGCTGATATTTATCTGAATAGCGAAAAAATTACTTTTGGGACAGAAAAAACAATATTACGCAGCAAGCATGGGGTTGTTAACATTTCTGTGAAAATATTGTCCATCGTGTTTTAAATTATAGAACTGATCCAAAAATTAATAATCACTAATAAATATTCAGAAAGTAATATTGTGCTACATAGTTCAATACAAATAATAACGTCGCATTGTAAGAGACAATTTTTAATTTATCCGTTCAGTTCAGCACCTTTTGTCAGACATTGTTCTTTTTTGTCCTGTTTATTTCAGATGATCATTTTACGCATCCTTTGCCACTTCTATACTATAAGAACGAAATTTCCGAAATCGTAAAACTGAATTTCATATGAAAACAATGGTATCTACATATTCCTCGTATTTTTAAGATGATTATATCCAAAAATTACGAAAACTGATAAGGAAGACTATTCTTTATTAAAGAAAATAGAAAATAGAAATTGAAGAAAACGATCATATTTGTTATGTAAGACATAGAAGAGTTCAAAAGTGAGGTCATTTTCTGTTTCAATTTAAACAAGATGGTCGGAATTGTTCACCTGTTAACACGATTGAAATTGTTTTTTTTTATAATTTAACACGATTGAAATTGTTTTTTTTTTATAATTTAGTAATATTCAGGTAATTTGACTGCATACTTTAGAAGCTAACATTGTCATCTATAAAAATTGACAAAGACAATAAGTAGAAAACATTTTTTTTAATCTGAAAACTCTATTTATTGACTACAAAATTTCGTTCTGATAGTATAGAAGCGCCAATGGTTTCGTTGACTTCTTTCTGCGATGAACCGTTGCATATCGAAATAAATACGAGTTCTTTTCACAGACTATTAAAACAATGATTATATATTATTATAATGATATCTGAAAACGAGGTTACATCTAATGGAAGTCAATCTTATATTCATGCCCAGAGATACGAGGTTGGCTTTTTATAAGGCAAATTTCGCAAATTTGGCGCTTTGTAAAAACAATTGTATCAAAAAGTGTATTTGTCTTTTTTCAAAGCATAATGTATTAACAAGAAGAATATCATATAGATATTTTTATGAATGACGTTACGGATAGGATAATATTTTTCCTGGCGTATTAGTGGTATATGTATGTTGCCGTGAGTGTTTACACATGGGCGTATTTAAAAAGTAGATGGTTTCAGGTAAATATTATTATTATGCTTAGGGCTGTTAGATTCTTATTTATACTACACATTTCTAATGAGAGGTTGGGCGACATAAATTTTTGTACAGTTCTAACGGCACTAAAGCAATAGTAGCTTTAATGTTTTTTTTCTATAAATATATACAATTTCTGCTTCCAAATAACAATGAAACATACGAAATTCTTCAGTATCAACAAAGTTAAAAATCAGAAACTATATAGTTACTTATACTAGACAATATGTAATTTTATTTGTTAAAATTATAGCTATGAAAACAGATTTTTTATTGTTTGTTTAAAGTACATGCAGTGACAGATGACTGTAAATACATTTGAATAGGAAAGACATCCTACGTATATAAAAGTGGAAATATCCTTATTGTTTTTAGTAATTTCATACTTCGTTAAAAGTTCTCAGACATTTAATATGTAATTGAGGAAAATACAATTACATTATTTTTTCATTTTTATTTATTTAATAACTTGTATTTTTTATTTATTTTTATTTTATTCTATTTTATTTTAATTATTATTTTATAATTCTTGTAACTTCTTTAAATCTAAAAAAAAACAATGACACATTATAAGCACATAATTAGATTAGCATGAAATGCTTATATAGATTCTACTCAATGTCTCAGAAGACTCTACCGCTTTTATGTTAGAATATTCAAGTCAATTTAATTAAGGGGAAATAATTTGATGGTTCCGAAAACCAAGTAGTCGTACTTGATTTTTTTGTTTTTAATTGTACAAATAATTCGCCGTGTAAATTCGAACAGATAGATTTTAGCCAGTTATGATTATTTCTTTTATGCTAGTAAAATATGATAAATAGAGGCATTATCAATAATAAATGTTAAGTATCGGTTGAATGGACTATGATTGAACTTAGATAACACATCCCTTTAATGATAAGTAAGATATTCTATTTACAAAAATAAAAACATGTTTTAATAACAATTAGTTTGTGTATTGCAGGTAACTTTAGTTTCGTAATTTATGTTTTAAGATTTTCCCGATTGACCCATGAATCTAATCAAATTTTAAACTCATATATCCTTATGAATATTTTTTTAAAAAAGTATATTTTTGAGTTTCTTTTTACTTTTTGTTTTTAATCTAGAATGAAAATAGGAGATCTTGGAAATATGACTCTGATCGCTTCGAAATTTAATATAGCGTCAGAAGACTTTTTTCATGGGCGAGTGTTTTAAATTTAGTTATTTTTGGAGGGGAAGACATGGTTCTTATAAATACTAAAATAGTTCAGTTTTCTTTTTAATCATGTTTTGGCAGATTTTATATATGTCTTTTTTCTCTTGTCTGTTTTCTACTTCAAATTACTTTTTCATTTGATATAAAATAATTCTAACAATTTTTTGAGGAACAGAATTTGTTTCTAGTCAGTGGTTCAGTGGTCTTCCGCTATGCAACGAAACACTTGAATAAAATAGAAGAAAACTATCGAGTGTGAATTAAATACATCTGTTTTGAGAATGATAACATGAATGCTATAAAAGTGAATATTTGCTTTCATTTAGCTTTACATTCTTAACAATTCGAAACAGTATATATTTTCTACTAATCACAGCAATATATATATATATATATATATATATATATATATATATACAAATTAAAAAGAAATTGATTCGATATAACTAGAAAGTACACATTAAAAAAGAAATCAAATTCGGGCCTACAAAGAAGATAGATCTGTTAAATTTGACACAATAGGAATAATTTATAATAAAATTAAAAAATAAAATATTAAATAAATAAATGAATGAATAAAAATTGGGCGACATATTTCGAGTTATATAGACAGACAATATGACTTAATTTAGATGAATTTTACCCACGAACTACACATGTTCAAATGGCAGTAAATATGAAATATTGCTTCCTGGCATCCATCTTGTTACGTATCAACTGTTTTCATATACACTACTCGTTTGTTACTCCTCCTCCCTTCCTTTCTTCTTCTCCCTCTTAGCGTATTTAGAAATCTCTTCCCTCTATATCTATGTTTAGTTTTTCCTTTCTTATCTTGAATCTCGTATCTCGAATTTAAATGGCACCATTAAGGAGACGTAGTGAAACACAACACACTCGCCCACCATGCGGTTGCATCTAGGAACTCGTAGCTTGGGATTTCGCTCGTATGTAGGGGAGGGGTTTTGCTCTGAAGCCATCTCGTATCTCGAATTTCTTGTAACTCGGGTAGCTCGTATGTTGGAGATCCACTATATATATACATATATACATGTATGTATGTATGCATATACACATGCATACACACACACATATATAAGCATAAAAAAATTGTGTACAAAAATCAGTAACAGATCAAACGGCACTTATAATTAGCAACAGTTTCTATCCGGCATGCAAATTTGGTTGAAGTTTATAATCAAATGGAGTGTGAAGACAGGTGTAAATGAATTACATTTTTACATAACAATTTCACCGAGGTCGACGGTAGCACTGAAATATGTTTTGTTTTGTGTAGAGCATTGTAAATGTTTATATAAAGTATATTTGTAAACTTATACTTCCTAAAAATACTGCTTCCATATTCATTTTATAAATAAAATAGAGCATCGATAATCACTCAAAAAGCAAAAATCAAACACCGATCAAAAATAATAATAATCAATAAGTGATTTCAATCATGCTTTTTATTTTAGATTTAAAATATTAACAATTCCATTTTATTTCAGTATTTAATTTATGTATTTCTGTTTTATTAAATGCTAGCTTTTTTTTTTCTAGTCCAATACCGGCTTCCATCTTATCTCGAAATTACTTATAACGGCACCAACTTACTTTCGGAAGAACCCCCCCATCCGCCTTTTCTTTTATATCGTAAGCTTCTTAAAACGTTACTAGCTTAAGTTCAGAATAAAATCACGATTTTCTTTTAACGGTTAATTTAAAAAAAAAATGTTTTGAACGCTACTAACTCAATTTCTTTCAATACAGTTTGCAATTTGGAGACGGAATTGTTTTTGTTGAGATAAGTGATTTCAATCATGCTTTTTATTTTAGATTTAAAATATTAACAACTCCATTTTAGTTCAGTATTTAATTTGTGTATTTCTGTTTTATTAAATGCTAGCTTTTTTTTTCTAGTTCAATACCGGCTTCCATCTTATCTCGAAATTACTTATAACGGCACCAACTTACTTTCGGAAGACCCCCCCATCCGCCTTTTCTTTTATATCGTAAGCTTCTTAAAACGTTACTAGCTTAAGTTCAGAATAAAATCACGATTTTCTTTTAACGGTTAATTTAAAAAAAATGTTTTGAACGCTACTAACTCAATTTCTTTCAATACAGTTTGCAATTTGGAGACGGAATTGTTTTTGTTGAGATAAGTGATTTCAATCATGCTTTTTATTTTAGATTTAAAATATTAACAACTCCATTTTATTTCAGTATTTAATTTGTGTATTTCTGTTTTATTAAATGCTAGCTTTTTTTTCCTCGTACATAGGTTTATTTATCTACAGAGTTGATTGCAAAAATAAATTACGAATTGTACTCATTTTTAGTTCGTGTGAGGGGAATCTACTTTCCCTTAAACACGTCTGTTGGACTTTAAGTACAATACTTAATAGATTTAAAAAAAAAAAATTTTTTAATGGAGAGTAGAAAACGCATTGTGGATGCGTTATCGGCAGCTCCTGTTACTCTCGCTTCTTCTTATTTGTCCCTCAGTCCTCATTTTTTAAATGAGTGATTTTTCGGACAAAAGGAGAAGAAAAAGCTGTTTTCTAGGTTGGCAGTATTTTTGCGAACAGTTGGCTGAGATGGCGGAAATTTTCTGTTTCTATGTCTATCCTTGTAGCCATGTCACTAGTAAGGGTGCTGGAGGTAAACGTTTTTTCTGGGCTGACGTTATCCGCCTGATAGTCAGGGACCCGAACCTTGGATTAACCACTAAGGAGGCTGTCCTATCAGCAGGTGCAAAGTACTGGGGCTGCTGTATTGCCATTTGGTGAATGGATTCTAGACCATGCAGTAGCTTCTGGTGGGGCCTCTCGATGCTATACTAGTGGGTAATTGTTACGGCTTTACCTTATCATTAGCTACAAATAAAAAAAAATTCTTCGTTTCTTTTTCTCTCTTAATTTCCCCTCTCTGTCCTGCTCTAAGTAAATCTGACGACCTAGTCCACAAATTTCAAAATTTCATCATGACAAGTTTCAAGAAAAAATACACGATTAAACCCGGTTCTCCAACTTCCAACGTAGACCCCTACTACCATGTCTCCTTCTCCAACATCAGGGGTCTACGTTCTAACCTTCCAGAGGTTGAAACCCAATTACAGGAGACTAAACCAGACCTTTTATTTTTAAGTGAAACTGGCATTGGACAGGCTATTTCCCTAGAAGAGTTTGCAATTCAAGGATACTCTAACTTGACTTCTAAATCTGACCCCCAAGATCGCCATGGGCATGGAATATGTGCCTATATTAAAGATGGCTTTCCATGTGGTAGGGACGTCTCCAGGGAAGATCCTAACTTACCCTATATGTGCTTCCGGGTTGCTTTAGCTCACACTACGGCATTTTTATTTACTTTCTATCGCCCCCACAACAGCGGAGTTACTATCTTTAAAAGCATATCTGAGAACATTGACCAAGTCCTATCTGCTTATCCTTCAGCAAACATTCACGTATGTGGAGACTTCAATGTTCACAACGTCGAATGGTTGACCCACTCAAACAAGACTGATGATGAGGGGAGGTTCTGTCATGATTTCTCCATTGCCTATGACCTCACTCAGATTGTTCAGGAACCCACCCGTGTGCCCGACAATGACGGCCAGTATGCGAGCCTATTAGACCTTTTTCTCACAACTTGCCCTGAACTATGTTCAGTTTCTGTTCTGTCGCCTCTTGGATCTTCCGACCACTCTGTTGTATCAATTAAGATAAAAATGAAATGTAATAAGTCCCCAGACGTACCTCTCCATCGTACAGTATATCGATACACTAAGGCTGACTGGGATAGCTTCCGTACATTTATAACTGATCTACCTCTGCATTCTCTATTTAAAAAAGATGTGTCCTCTATAGTATTAGACCTGACGGAATGGTTAATTGTAGGTATTGATCGTTTCATACCCTCGAAAAAGTTTCAGCAAAAACCTAACAGCCAGCCATGGTTCTCTCCAGAATGTGCTGCTGCCATTGCGCACAGAAATCACTTTTTCCACTGTTTCCAACGTAATAGATGTATGGAAACTAAAGCCGCTTTCAGGACTGCCAGCAACCATTGTAAGAAAGTAATAAAGAGCGCAAGGTGGTTGTATGCTCAATCTGTTAAGTCCAAAGTAGCTGAGCAGCGGCTTGGTTCCCACCAGTTTTGGCAAATAGCAAACAGAATTCTGAACAGAAGCGTGTGCTCCATCCCAACTATCATCAATGGACCTGAGGTAATCTCGTCAGCATCAGACAAAGCCAAACTCTTTGTCAAGAACTTTGCAGCTAATTCTACCTTTTGCGATCAAGGCCGCCAACCCCCAATATTTCCTCCTGTATCTGAAAACACACTATGTGATATACGTATATCTGTACGTGATGTTGCCAAGCTAATCAAAAACCTTGATTCCAGTAAAGCAACTGGCCCGGACGGTATTCCAATTATAGTACTCAAAAAACCTCAACCTGAACTAGCGCCCATACTTACAAAACTATTTAAACGTTGTCTTAAGGAGAATAGTTTCCCATCTCCCTGGAAAATTTCATCAGTATGCCCTGTATTTAAGAATTCAGGTGATCGCTCATCTCCCTCTCAGTACAGGGCAATAAGTCTCCTGTGCGTCATGAGTAAGTTGCTGGAATCTGTGTTAAATACAGAAGTAATCAACCATCTCAACAAAAATAACCTGCTTAGTGACACTCAATATGGTTTCTGTTCTGCTAGATCTACAGCAGATGTGCTTACAGTTATATCTCATAGGATTAGCAAATCTCTCGACGGAGGCAACCTTTCTAGGGCAATTGCTCTTGACATATCTAAGGCCTTTGATAGGGTATGGCATAAAGGTTTACTTCATAAGATCTCTAGCTATGGTATAGCTGGAAATGTCTTCTCAATTTTATTAAATCATTTCTTTCTGATAGGTTCATAAGAGTAGTAGTTGAGGGGCAAAAATCAGAAGCCCACAGTATTAATGCCGGTGTCCCTCAGGGGTCCATCCTGGGCCCAACTCTTTTCCTGATCTACATTAATGATCTTCCAAATCACATCCTTACATCATTTGTAGACATTTATGCTGACGACACTACCATTTATGGTAGCACATCTAAGACAGTAAACGACCAAGTTCTCTCCAATTCTCTCTCCTCTGATCTTGAGCATGTAGTACAATGGGGAAAGGAGTGGCTGGTTACTTTTAATGCATCTAAAACCAAGCTTCTCTCTTTACATCATCAACATTCTGATCCCCATCTGGCATCAATTGAAATGAATGGCTCTCGTCTTCAGGAGGCCTCAAGTTTTGACAAGCTTCTGGGCTTGACTATTACTCCTGATCTTAAATGGAACACGTATATCAAATCTGTTGCCAATGCCGCTGGAAAAATGGTGGGATCTTTCTATCGATCCAGTAGATATCTCATTGCTGATGCTATTCTCTATTTATATAAGAGCCAGGTACGTCCAAGGATAGAATACTGTTGCCACATCTGGGCAGGAGCTGCTAGAAAGGACTTGTCCTGCCTTGATAGAGTTCAAAATAGACTTCGTAGCCTCGTAGGAGATGTCCTTTTCTCTTCCTTGCAACCTCTATCTCACAGAAGAGATGTTGCGAGTTTGTCTCTGATGTATCGTTATTTTCATGGAAAGTGTTCGACTGAGCTTCAATCTATGGTCCCCCCTCGCAAAACTTTCACAAGAAACACTCGTCTAGCTGTAAACACTATCAATAATTCCCCCCACTCTTTATTTGTTCCTAAACCTAAACGTAGATTCCATGAACAAAGCTTTTTTATTAGAACTGCACACCTGTGGAATTGTCTTCCGTTTTCCTGCTTTCCGGCTGACTACAATATGGTTGTCTTCAAGTCTAACGTAAATAAGTTCTTGATGAGCCGTTCCATATAAGTTATCAAATTTAACAAATTTTCATTACTAATGATTATTATATTGTCCAATTTCTACTGTACACTCTTTAACCCTTATCCTTGAGTGGCCTCTTGGCCTTGATAATGTGGTGATACCTATGAAAAAAAAAAGAAAAAGCCCAATGTGAACAAGTTCTAATTGAATCGTCCCCCTAAGTAATCCAAGTTACAAAATTCCCACTGTTTACTATGCTAAAATCACAATGACTAATGTATACCTATTAACCCTTATCCTTGAGTGGCCTCTGGGCCTTGATAAGTGGTGACACCCATGTAAAAAAAAAAAAAAAGATAAATGTTATGTACTACTTTTGTTCATTTTTTTGGTTTAGGAGCGATTATCAAAGCTCGGCTATGGCTTCGATGAGACCACCATTTTGTTTATTGTTTTGTCTCAATATTTTTAAATAACACACTTAAAAATAACTTTATATAAAGGAACATTAAACGATAACGTAGATGAGGGACTTGTTTTTGGTAAGATTTATTTGTTATATTCATTTTCTCACCCGTTTTTTGTTCGTTAGATATTTTAATAAAAGCCAAAATCGAGAAATGTTTTTGACAAAATAATGAATGGTATTCTTCTCTGTACTCTGATGTAATAATACACTATGACGTCTATTTCTGTTTTGTCAGAAATTTCATTTACGCAACCAATCACGTCACGTAAACGCATTCATAACGCTTCCAAACGTAAACAAAACAAATCACAATTAAATAATAAAAAAGCTATCACAACAAAAGTTACACGGGAAAAGTTTTGACAACTATTTAAAAGAATTCACATATATAAAACATACAAGTAATTGTAATGACGACAACCATCTTCAACAAATCACATTATATAAACTAAACAACGTGTAATAGATAGAAAAGCACATTCAAATAAAGAAAATAGCTTCGGTAAGTAAAAGTTAAATTTTATTAGCAGGGATACGTGACGTTGTCCGGGATTGAATGATCATACACGAATGTTTCACACTTCCATATCTTTATTGACATCGAAATCTGTCAAATCGACAATTTTCAATTAAATCGATTGATTGTCTGCTCTATTTGGGGATCCATGGGAGAAGACTTCACATGCCTCACTGCAATGACTTAGTCATCAATACACTGTGGTCTACATTGCAATGTAATCCACTTAATAAAATTATTTAATAATAATGTTATTTTATAAAATTATTTTTTTATATATAATGGTTTGAATTAATGTTTAAAACTCAAAAGCCAAATATCATGCTTCAATTGTGCTTTAAACAGACAAACACATTTTGAACGCGCCCATATCATATCAAAGAACTAACTGTTTATTTTATATGTCCGGCTTTACTACTTTTGCGGTGAAAACGGGTTTAGGGTTATTGCGATAATAAAAATTTCCATGTAAATGTACTTGTTATGTGTAAGGTGTTAGCTTTGGTCAAAATCATCATTCAATTTTTTTCACCGGATTATTTCGATTATCTATTATCGATTTTCTGTACTTATCGAAGACATTCCGATGCAAAACCTATCTAAGAACACTGGTGGACACATAAAATACCTTCGTATGAAAGTTCATAAAAATCGACCCAGCCATTTTCGACTCCATACGCACACACACACAAAGTTCCACAGACACACACAAAGTTCCTTTTATATGGTTAGAGCTTATAATATATTATACTTATTTGTTTACGCATAGTGACATTTAGATTTATCAGGTTGAGTTAGGTATTCATCTCTCTTCTACATCGAGAATATGTGTGATTTAAGAGCCAGCGCATCATAGAGGAAGCACTCGTTCATAGGAGATATGCCTGGGAAGTCCCGTCGGTATTCGCCAGGAGAAGCACTTCAGGCAATTAGCAATAAACTAAACCCTTTCTCAAAGATGGGAGACAAAGTCTGAGGGTATATCTTTTAGAACTGCGCAGGACCAACAATACACCATAATCAACAGGGCAACCTCCACTTCAGAAATGATACAGACTGTGTTGATTTGAATGCCGAAGTAAAAATAAATTCACCTGACTTTCGGGTTGAAGTAGCCCCCCTCTCAGATGTGCACCACATTTTAAAACATAACAGTTTACACGTAGCGATGATGGGTACAGAAAGAAAAAAATGGTCCCCTACCGATTAATCTACCATCGAAAACCAATTATTTGTGAAGAAGATCAGGTTATATTTACTATTATAAAATTTGTCGAGAACTTTGTTTGAAAGAATGGTCAAATCCTACTCTGGTATTTTGTGAATCAGATTTAGCACCAGGATCATTTAAACACAGCGGTTGGATCCAGCACTGATTAGCAATATTAAAGGCTCATGCAGCATTTAATAGTGTAGTCCATCAAGATTTTTGTTCCGATTCCGCTCTCTAATAATAGACGGAAACTTTACTTAATGTTGTGTATTGATTTTATATTTACACTGTGTCGTCTCTGTAATGTTTGTATATATACATATTCTATAGAACCATTGCTTATCAAGGTGACTATCATAGTGATGGTGGAAATTGGATGAGCTATCTTATTTTAGATGACATCTAATCAAAAACTTGTCTACGTTGGACGTGAAAATAGCCATGTTATAGCAAGCTGAGAAGCAGCTCCGCGTTATCGTGTTTCCATAGAGGCAATGTCCCGAGAAAAAAAATCTACTCATGGAATTTTCGTAAGTAAAATGCTGGAAAAGAAAGAAGAAAAGGCATCAACCGGAGACAAATATTCTTCTTTTTGTTTTTTTTTTTTGTATTGCGAGCGAAATATTCTTTCTCTCTCTCACTTTCTCCTATCTATCTATCTATCTATCTATCTGACTGTTGAAAAATCGGTTCAACAACTTGTAAGAAAGATGCTTGTTTACATCTCACGAAGCCGTAATGAAGTTAAAATTACAGACGCAAGTTCAATAGGATATCGTGTATAAATACGAGTTAAATTAAAAACAATAAATTTCGAACATTTTCTCTCAGCTATCGAAAATTCAATTCTAGGCCTTTTTTAATCTTGTCTTTATGGTACTTATGCATCTCTTGACCCGGATTTTTTGTGACGTGGGTGCGTGCGCAACTGACTGTCAACGATACCCGACGGATAAAGCCGAGCAGTGATCGGAGACGCTGGGAAACTTAAATAACAACAGTGAATCAAAAATGTGAACAAATTGCAAGGAAAAAGTCAAAAACACCTTCGTTAATTGTAATAAATCATTTTATTAGTTTTTGGTGGTTTTACTCTGACGAAGTTTAAGTGAAAGTAAGTTAATGTAGTGATTTTTTTTTAATAAAATGTGTTTCCACAAAAAATAATTTGTTTTCGTTGTTTTGGGTTGAAGCTTTATTTTTACATGTAATATGTCAATAATATATTTATTTCAAGAAGTTTTTTAAATGTTTTGTGTATTTCTGTTTGTATTCGTTTGCCAAAAAATGTTTAGTGCATGTTTATTTTTGTTTATTTTTAATGTTTGGTGTATTTTTAATTCTTGTAATTTTTTAGTGTGTATTTTATTTCTATTATTTTTTTTAAAAAAGTTTAGTGTATTTTTATTTCTGTTAATTATTTTTTAAATGCTTGGTGTATTTTTATTTCTATTACATTCAGTGTTTTCAGTGTTTGGTGTATTTTTATTTCTCTTAATTTTTTAAAAATGTTTAGTGTATTTTTATTCTTATTAAATTTTTTTAGAGAAACGTTTTTACCATTTTAGTTTTTTTGTTAATGACAATTTAAAAAAATTTCTCTTTCAATAAAAGTTCAAGAAAAATATATATTTTGTAGTTATTATGTTAATATACATTTTTCCAAGAAAAGTTGAAATAAAATAGTTTTGACAAAAACATCGTAATATTTTTATATTATTTTTTTTTTTGTTTTATAATGTATCCAAATTATTTATTTTCTTTTTTTTTGTCGTAGTTCATTTTTATTTTTATAAAATTGAATAAATAAATTCCTATTTTAAACCAAATAATTATAAACATAATCTGCAAAAATATATCCCAATCATAAGCCCCCATCAAAATTATATAAATGTTTTAAGAAGAAAAAGGAAAACAATTTTACCAAAATAATTCGCCTTTTTTGTGCCGGCGGTCCTCGATAGCTGTCGGTCGCACCCACCGTTACTGCTTGGCTTTTTTCCGTCGGTTCTCGTCAGCAGTCGGTTGCGGCCGTGCCAAAGTCACAAAAGTCCGGATCCAAAGATGCGTAAGTACTACTTGTAATTACGTCAATTCCCTTCTGTACACATGTGATATTATCGGCATCTACTCCCCAAGTGTTGGGAATTGAGGGGAAAATGAAAAGGACAAATGACAAAAATAGGGGAAAGTAGGTTTATCGGCAAAACAGTGTGAGTTGTTTCACAAAAGCAGACAACGGAAGCTGGATAGGATAGTTAGTTAATGTGTAGAGAACAAATAACAGGGCCTAAAAGATATATTTATTTAGAGTTAGCTTATGCTTAGTTTTGGAAGTTACAGTTAAATTTGATGCAGTTTTTATGACAGTTAGAAAAAGTTCCCGTGAGTCTTGGGTGTGCGACTTTTGACGACAGGTAGAGTTTGAAAAAGTTTTCAGATTAACGTAGTTGAACACATATTCTGCCTTGGACTAAATCGAAAGAGGTTAAGAAGTTCGAGATGAATTGGCCAACTGTCTTATGAGTAAACTAAGATGTGGACTTAAGCGTATGAGGAGTCGATTGTGTCAAACGCACACACACACACACACACACACACACACACACACACACACACACACACGAGCGAGTGGTCAAAATGCAAATTTACAAAATGTTTCGGAGTTTGGGTTTTATTTTTTATACTTGGGAACCCGTGCGCGCCCCCGATAAAACCACTAATGTGAGAGACGACGACACGGCAAGAAGAGAAGATAATAGACGAGAAGAAAAAAAAAAGAATCACGGAAACAACGTTATATCGGTGGCGTTGTCTAACCATCAGGTAATATGACACATATGAATTAGTTGCTCTCGTGTTCGAATTAATTCTATTAACATTGCAAACACTAGATATTTTTCTCTTGCAAACGGCTTTCCTACATGCAAAGTATCTAACACGCTTCTAAACTGATACGTGTTCGTTTTCGTCTCTAGTGCTACACGATTTATACCTGAGATGTTTTTTTTTAATTTGTTCACCATTCTCTTTTGCTATGGTAAATAAAGAGTTAAACTAAGAGTAGCAATAATATTTTATTATGTTTTGTGGTTATATTCCTATTATGCAAACGCGTAGAATAGTTAACAGTCAAGAAATCGTTTAAAAAAAAACAAGTTATATCAAACAAGGTAAAATTCAATTATCTTCGACTCTTAATCCTTAACAGTACTTCTACAGAACCGACCTGCTAGAATATAAAACTTTATTTTACTTCACCTTTAATCAGGGTTTTTTTTAGCGGGGTCTGTACCACCAACTAGGGGGACATTACGAAACTTAAGGTGGGCGGTAGCCAAATTTATCGTATAGAGGTTCCTGAGATTCTTTAGGGGGCGGTGAAAGACAGAGATCTTCTATTGATATTACTAGGTGTTTCTCAATATATTTCTTTCCTGATTCACAATTCATGTGAAAATCGATTACACTTCAGTTATTATTCATTGGAAAAGTTAATTAAAAAATTATACTCCGTAATGCTGCCAAAGCTTTTAAAGTGATTACTAGGTACGTGCAAATTAAATGCCGATGTTCAAAAGCAAAAAAATTAATTAATTTATTTCTGCTTTTTTATGAAAATAAAACATCGTAAAATATAACAAGTAAAACATATTACGATAAAGCCCCCTAAAGTCTGTATTAATGAATTCGATATAACTCGAAAACAAAGAAGAATTTCTCGAACTACAGATATTATCATTGAATTAAGCATTGTTTGTGTAATATTTTCATACAAAAAATTATAATAGCAAAAAATATTTCTACTTTTTTTTTAAATTACAGGTTTCGCGTAATTTTTATATGTAAGATTTTCATATTTTCCTTGCTTGAATGAATGTAAAACCTTTGGCGTGACATAATTTTTATATAATATTGGCGAATAATGAAAAAAAATGAATTGAAAAACAGGAATATACAAAAATAATTAAATTAGAAAATGGTAAAAATGATACAAACGTTCAGGATAGAAATGTACGGATGCAAGTTTGGGGAGAAAAAGAAACCCAGTACCCCTCCCTTCTTTTTAATTACATGACATCATTCTCAGACAGATTTTCGACTGTCTCAGATTTTGGGCTTCCATATAATCCGTGTTTACAAAACTACCGTTTGTTGTGCTGCTGAAACGGCAGAATCACTCGCTTTTGGGGCAAATTAAGCTATTTTTTGTACAAACAATGTGTTTTCTTTTTATTTAATTACATATCTTTGGACAGGGTTCAAAAAAGAGTCGCCAACCTGATAGGTCCTGAACTGTCATCTTAGCTTTAGCCTCTGTCCCATCGACGAAATGTTGCATCCCTCTGCCTGTTCTACAAATACTTTAATGGTGGCTGCTCTGACGAACTGCAAGCACTTGTACCTCCTCGACGTGACTACTCCCGACAAACCCGACAAGCGACTAAGTCCTACCCCTTTACAGTAGAGATACCTAGGTGTAAGAAAGCCTTTTACTCCAATAGTTTCTTCCCCAGAACTGCAAGTATTTTTAACTCCCTTCCGGGATACTGCTTTTCCAACTGTACTGATATGCAGAAGTACAAGTGTAATGTGAACAAAATCTATCTACTCATTTCCCTTCATAATGCCCGCAAATTGTCCTCGATAGTAGCCCCCTACTTCAAATGGGCACTTGGAGTGAAGATTGAATTAAAAAAAAACTTTAATTTACTAATTATCTTTAAAATAGACCCAGAAAACTAATATTTATCTTTTAAAGGATTTTTACAATGAATTTATTTAACTTCACAATTTAGCTGAATTGGTTAGCTTTCCCCCCCCCCCTATTTTTTCATGTGTACAAATATATTTTTTTTTCTTTTGGAAATTAAGTTTAATTATTAATCTTTCAAATACAATTAAAAAGTAGTCGGAAACTTACAAAAAATTATGATAAATCGGCTTTCAAAACTGTTTCCCCCTATCCTTATTCGTTTATTTTTGACCATACCTAGTGTTTATTGAACCTGATGGATTCACATGACATGATTCATATTTACAGCAAGTCTTTCTCATCTATCGAATGGGTTCTAGGAACAGAAAACAAATGGATGGAGTGAAAACTTGTGATCAAAGATTTTTTCTATCAAATATGAAGTCAACAATCGCAAAACTTTTTGCTCATCATCAACAATAATCTGCACAATGATCAGTGATTCATGTGATTATTATTCTGATTTTTATTGATTATTGTATTAGTAATGCTATGATATATTATTTGAGCCACTTGATTTATAGTTGTTACTGTTTCCATTCGGTTGACATTGTAGAATTTTGTTGAATAAACTTATGAATATTCAGTTATTCTTCCTTTAATTATGTACTACCACTACTACTGAAATTATTATGTAAATATACATGTCGACAGAAAGGGCGGTAATAGATATCTGAGTATTCTACGGATGCGTTTGCGGAAAAAAATGAAGAAAACTAAACTTTATTTAACTTAACGTTACAACCCATTTTATCCTTTCGTTCTTATATGCTATGTTTCTGGCAAAATAGGGGTAATTTCTGTTTCCGGGTTAAGAACTCATCCATCTATCACTAACTGTTTGTAGGTTTTTGACCATTAAGTAGCATTTTCTTTTGCTTTATTAGTTCTTTATAGGGTGATACGACATAGAAAATACCACATGATTCCATTTCCGTTTGAAGAAAACCGGTTTTCTTTTTTTGCTGCAGATTCTCTTCTAGTTGGCCAGGTGTATACACATCCCAAAGCGATTGGGGTCTTAATGTGACAAGTTGTTTAACGAGCGAGACCGGAGATGCGCTGCTGTATAATTCAAGTTATGGCAACAAGACCATAGTTAGCACCCTCAAGATTCCTAGCTAGATTTCCACGAATAGCGAGGGCGTGTCCAGGATGATGAAAACAAAGTTCCCGGCCACGGTTATGGTCTTTGGTATAGGGTCGAGTTAGGGCCACATCATGTCACCTCACATTTTCGAAAGTCAACACCAAAATGTACCTGATTGTGCTGAAGAGTGTGGTGATCCTCTAGTGCAATTAGGTGGCAGCTGACAGACCCTGGGTGTGAGAGAATGACTCAACACTAACCTACAAGTCGAAAGAGACTCAGGCTTGGCTTCAGAATAAGTGCTACGACTTTGTACCACTCTGTCATTGATCCTCCGCCTCTCCGACTTGAACCTGCCGGACTACTTTGTTTGGTCGTACATCAAGAACATCTCCAACATGACCTCAACACCAAAGACAGCTTGATCGCCGCCATTCGCCGAGTATTCGCCGAGTTTCCGCCGTCGTTTGTGTCAATGGCAGGCTCCCAATTCCGGACCCGTATCGAGGCGGTGATTGAGACTGAAAACGGCTACATTGAATAGATGTCAGCTCTACTATATTATTAGAATTACCTGAATATATTTTTTTCAATAAAAGTTTTAAAATAAAGCTGTAGAGATTTTTTTTAGGGTGTCAATTTTATGGATTCACTCGGTACATCTAGAGGCTTTATAGTATGTCTGGAGCTATTTTCATCGAAAATAAATTGTATGTTTTATTTTGTCAGGTTGATTATTTCAAGCATTCTGTAGAAGTGCACTTTTCTCGCATTGAAACTTTCTATATATATATTTTTTCAATTTGTTCAATTTTAATTAAGCTGTATTTATCGACACACAAAAATCAAAAATAGCTTCCGGATGTGACGTAACACTTAAGTATGAGTAGCACATGCCTTTCACTAACTTTTTCTGCAATTAACTAAACAAAGCAATCAACTGTGAAGAATAAATTAAAGCGGTTATTATTATGTTTTGTGAATCGTAAGATTTAAATGAAATAAAATGTTGAAATTAAATGGAAAAATCTTAAAGGCATTTCAACACCTAAAAAGCATTCATGTATACGTATAATAGAAATTCTACTGCGTTTGGTCCAAGTTATAATTTATTGTTTTACATTTTGTTTACGGAACATTGACTGTTGGTTATTCAATGCTTTTATATTATATTTCTGCATTTATTTTAGACGTGGCTTGGTATTCGGTTTGTTCAAATTATTTGGACTACTATTCACATCTTAAGTGTAATTTGCATCACGTTTCGGTTGATGTAACCTCTAATCTTTCAGGATATCTTGTCAAACTGGTGCACCTTTCTGTTTTCGTTTCGTCACTTATCACTGGGTCCAAACGCAAAGTAAATTTCAATTGTATTTTAGTGTCGCTCGCAGTAAGATTGAAATTTTAGCACCCAGAAAACTTTCACGTAGATCTTATTACTACCAATAATTCTATCCACTAAAGCACGGATCCTTACGCAAGGATGAAATAAGAAGGTTGGTTGTAAATTCGGTGCAGATTTCCGACGGACTGATTACTGAGTTCGACAAGATGCACCTTAAAAAGTCTGAGGTAACATCGACTGAAACGTTGTGCAACTAACACTCACAATAAAAACTAGTCCGAATCCTCCAAATAATACGAACAGTACTTTTATCTTTTGTTATCTAAGCATATAAACTTTTGCTTATCAGAATACATTTATAAAGACGATAAGAATGTTTTTTGCATTAAAAAAATTGTATTGATGTAATATGGTGTTTTCTGTTTTAAATTTCAGAGAAATCAACAAAAAAGTAGAAATAAATGATTACACAGACCACTACACACTATATAAAATGGGAAACACGCTTCTGCAGATGTGGTGCTGTCGCCCAGCTAATAACGAAAACAGCACGTCCATACCTTCTTTTTTTAAAACACAAGGAAGCGGAAGCCTCGACAGAGTTAAAACTATCTCATATGCTCAACATAGAGAGGCTGAAAATAAACTAAGGGAGAAATCGCCGCGTTTTGCTCCACTCAAGCAACTCACATTTCTTTCTAAGAAAATCGATACTAAAGCCTATAAGGATATCCCATCGCAATTTTGGAAACCACTCGTGAGCGTATATCCTGGACCCCGATGTGTGTTCCCTGGATTGGATGATGCGGCCTGCAATTTTCCCAGCAGAACGCAATATTTTGCAAAGGGTGGCGCCCGTCCGTCGACTGAAATGTCTGCTCTTTTTGAAACAACGGAAGTGAGGCCTTTCCTTACACCCGAGAAACACACTTTTCAAGAACCCGTATCAGATAATAGGGCGACCGAAAAAGACAACAAGGACTCGTCCGATTCCTTATCCATGATTTCTGAGGAATGGACCGAGATACAATTATCAAAAGACTACTTCCAGGAAGTTGATTCTGATGGCAAAGAGTACGACGCTGACTATGTCATCAACGGTATCATTAACGCTGATCATGACCACAACGGTTCCGAAGATCGATATGCAATTAAAAATAATTCGGGTGATGCTGGAAAAATTATTTCGGATTTTGTTCGTCCTTTCCTTTCACCAGGAACATTCCATTCCGACGAATCCCAATGACCAAAACTGTAATAATAGTTTATGCACAACACAAGATTACAAGTAATTTATACAGGTATGCGTATCAGTAATATGTCGAACAAAATACCGAAACTTCTCAACCAACTTCGCAACCACCGATTGCTATGAGTCATAATACGATACGTTAGAAATATTCGTTTAAATTCACGGCTTGACATTCGCAATCAACATTAATTAAAATAAAATCTTAAAAACATAGCCAAGTTTGCTGTAAACAAATACAGTTATAATATATATATATATATATATATATATATATATATATATAATTATGACTACGTATGAGTACGTTAAAAAAGAAAAAAACGAATGAAAACAAAACTAACAAACAAATACTGGGACCACAAAGAAAGCGGGCATTCGCCAGTAGTCGAATAGAAAATAGTAAGACAAGCAAACAAATGGAGAGACCTAGACGAGCCATATAAATTATGCCTTCATGAAAAATTTGCTATCCTATACTTTAAAGAACACCAACGTCAAATTAAACTCTATGAGAGAAATAGCGAACAACTGTGTTCACGGGATAAATCTACTCTAGGATAGCGTTATAAAATAATTTTTTAATTAACAATACAATAGAAAATAAATATATAAAATAAACATACATATACATAAATTATCGTACATATATATATGTATATATATATATACACATATATATAAACTAGCATAATATTAAAAAAACACATTTAACTACATATAGGTTCAAAATAGGTCAACTCACTAGATACCTACACTCCCTGCTAAATAAGCACACACAAAGGGTTCAAAATAATGTCAACTGGACCTTTGTTCGGTAAGTGCCTGCCCATTGGCTGATTAGGAGGGGAGCGGTGGAAACTAGGAAGCTGATTGGTTGACTAAATATTCAATAGAATATGCGTATATAAAAACACGAGACTACAACTCTTCGCATAAGCCAGACGAATCCTAGTATGGATGAAACCCGGAATATTCTGTGTAGCTTAATTGCCATATATATATTTTCTAATTTACTATATATATATATATATATATATATATATATATATATATATATATATATATATATATATATATGGGCAGTGGTTTCTCTATTATGCATGTTTCATTGAACAGCAGAGATAAGTCCTGTTTTTTTCTCTTGCGATCTTTTCCATTTTGTGGGCCAATGTTCGAACGTCCTGTTCGATTGTAAAAAGACATTCCCCATAGTTGCGAACGTTTTCGTCTTCAGACGAGTGATGAATTAAAAAGTTGCCTTTAGTGAATTCATCGAAAAAGTTGATTAAAATGGGTTAAAAGACTTTCATGTTGAGCTTGATTGATGGCCGCTTTGTTTATGCGAATGGGTAGAGCTTCTATGATTGGGAGGTGCAGGTTATAATATAAGACGAGTAGAATGTTGTTATTTTTTATTCTTATGTTTCTTAATTAATTTTAGGGGTTTCACGGATATATACGTCTTAATTGTAATGTTATTTTATTCAGTTAAATATAATAATAATAATAATAATAATAATAATAATAATAATAATAATAATAATAATAATAATAATAATTAGATGTGTTGATCTATACATAAGTGTTTGAATCCAAATTTTTGTTTATAGTTCTATCTTACCTTAGTTTCCTAATTCGATGGATAGGTTTACTTGAATACAGTCGGGTATTAAATTTGAAAAAAATATTTTGAATATTGCAGCCAAGATGGAAGTACTAAGAATCCAAATAATACGAATAATCAATCCTTATCTAAAAAAAAATCACAAACGTAAACGATGTTTTTTTTTTACATGAAGTCACCACTTATCAAGCTCTGAAAGCCACTCGAGTATAAAGGTTAATGAATGTACGGTATTCCCTGAGACAACAGCATATTATTAGTTAGTGGTGGAAATATTAAAAATTGATTATTTAGGGGCGGCTCAACAGGAACTTGTTTTCATTGGACTTGAAGACAATCATATTATAGTCATCTGCAAAACATGTCAGGGGAATAGTGTGCCACGCGTGGGAATGTCTAGGAGAGATGCTTTGTTAATGAAATTTGAGTTTGGATAAAGGTACAGATATTGAGTGGGTGAAACTGTTGATGGTCCTTGTAGGTAGACGAGTGTTTTTTGCGAAAGTTTGGCAAGGGAGTAATTATAGATTAAAACTTAGATGGACACTTGTCGTGAAAATAACGATAGAGAAGGGACATGCTAGCAATATCTCTTCTGTGGAAATTAGTTAGAAAGGTAAAAACGGCTTCTCCTACTAGATTTCGAAGCTGGTTTAGAAGTTTGTCAAGGCAGGATAGGAAGGCTAAACAAAATATAAAGAATTTGACTCAGCGTTTCTTTTTTTGTTTTTGTTTTTGTTTTTTTTTTGCTGAAAGTGTTTAATGTGAGAGCCATTATCAAAGAATGGCTAGGCCAAGTCATTTAATGTGTCTTATATAGAAAACAAAACCCAGTAGTTTATTAATTTAAACAAGCTGATTGCATATTCTATATATGATTATAAGTAATAGGTGTAAACACGATGCGTGCAGTGAATTTGTATAGAGATTCAAATCTGTCTGGAACATAAACATAGATTGTTTACACCGACCGCCGCTTTTGTATTATTTTGTTAGGCTTTAGAAATTTGACAATGAACGAAAAATGTAATCAAACTCGGATAATAGAATTTTTATTATTAAACATAGAATGTCTAAAAAAGTAAGGTATAAACATATCAAATACGGCTAGATTTTCGGGCATCTTTTACAATAGCCTAATAAAATAAATACGCGAAATGTTTAAGATACAATAAATGTGACCAAAGGCAATATAAGTTACTCTTTTACCTGCCTACGTAAGATTTTTGTGTTTACTTATTATAAAAAGTTATAATAAGCGTTTATAAAAGTTGTGTCAAGTCTGTAAGTGACAACGAAAAACATACGGTTTTGTTTTAGATACTTGAACTGTCGATAATAGATCAAATATAGAAAATCAAACAAAGTACCGGTAAAACATTACAATTGTAAACGATTGGTGATACATATTTGTTTCTATCGATATTTTTGTAATTATCAATTTTTTGTGATTACAAAAGAGTTAAACGGCTATAAAAACAAGATTTTTTTTAATTCTAACTAGGTTTTACATTTGTTTCAAGGTAAATGAACAGCTTAAAATAAGTTAAAATACGAAAAAATATCCAGATAAGTAGAAGAGTTACGCATCTTGCCATCGATAATGCTGATTTGTTATAGATTCATATGTTTTATTTTTATTTTTCACATTTATTTTGTGTTTTGTTGGCTATAGTAAAACATGAATTAGAGTTTCCAATAAAATCTATATTTTTTATATTAATGATGATTGGGTATTTGCCTACAACCAGCATGGGAATACTAACCCGAAATTTTTAAATAATACGAATTATTGATTCTCGTTTGAAAAAAAAAGATTCATGAACGTAAACATTATTTTTTGTTTTTTTTTTTACAAGAGAATCACCACATTATCATGCCCCAAAGGCCACTCGAGGATAAGGATTAATGGGTGTACGATAATCATCAGGACAATAGTGTAGTAATCGTTAATATGATGATTTCGTGTAATTTGATTGTTTCAGAGGACGGTTCAGCAAAAACTTATTTACATTGGACTTGAATACAACCATACTGTATTTAACTAGAAAGCAGGTCAGTTGAACAGTTTAACCGACGGCCAGTTCAAGGAAAGGAGCTTAGTTCATGGAATCAACGTTTAGATTTAGGCACAGACAGCGAGATGTTGAAATTGTCGATAGTGATTGAAACTAGACGAGTTTTGTTTGTGAAAGTTTTACGATGGAGGATCATAGATTGTAGCTGAGACGAACAGTCGCTATAGAAATAACCATAGAGCAAAGACAAGCTAGCTACGTCTCTTTTGTGGGAAAGGGCTAACAGGGAAGACAAAAAGGTATCACTCACAAGGTTTCGAAGCCGATTTTGAACACTGTTAAGGCAGGGTAGGTGATAGGAGCAGCTCCGACCGCGATGTGACAAAATTACTCCATTCTAGGGTGTACTTGGCTCTTATACAGAAAGAGGATAGCATTAAAATTGAGATATCTACTGAAGCGGTACATTTTTTCCGTTGACCTTGGCAACGAATTTGGTGTATATGTTCCAGTCTAGATTAGGGATGAATACAGGGTGACCCAAAAAACGGGACCCAACTCTAATTAGGCACCGTTTCTTAGTGTTTTGTTCGAATGAAATGAAACTTTGGTCATAACTAGTTTATTATATTCAGAACATCACATCAAAACACTAGGATCTTTGCCCTTTTTTTCTCCGTTCTAGAGCATATGTTCTAGATGGCCTCCATTTAGCTTTTGGTTTTTTGGGGGTCCGCCTGTATAAGACGCAGAAGTTTGTCAAGGTATGGTGCTACCATAAGAGTCATTCATTTAAATTCAGATCAGATGAGGATCAGAGCGTTGGTGGTAAAAATAAGGAAGCTTACTTTTGATGCATTAACATTAACTAGTCACCTTTTTCCCAATCACATCACTTGCTCAAGATCAAAAATGAGAGAATCAGAAAGACATCGGTCATTGCCGGCTTTTGAAGTGTTACTGTAGATGGTAGTGTCATCGGCATAAATATCTACGAATGATATAAGAATTTGATTTGAGATATCATTGATTAAAACGAAGAAAGGAGTTGGGCGTCGGATGAAACTCTGAGGGACGCCAGCATTGATACCATGAACTTCTAATTTCTGTCCAATAAACTTGTGTTCTTATGAGCCTATAAAAAATGTTTAAATAACTGAGAGGACATTTCCAGAAATTCCGCATTGTGAAGCGGGCATTTATGCCATACCCTATCAAAAGCCTTGGATATGTTAAGAAGCAATTGCTCTAGAAACGAAACCCCGATGAAGGGATTAAGTAACTGCGTATGATATTAAAGGTAGAACATCAGTTGTATATCTAGCAGATGCCATATTGAATGTCACTGAGTACGAGGTTTATTTGTTGATGTCGTTAACCACTACTCTACTTAGGACAGATTCTAGCAGCTTAATTATTACGCTCAGGAGACATATTGGCGTTTACTAAAAGAAGATGACCGATCTCCTAAATTTTGAATATAAGACAAACTATGAAAATTTCAATGGTGCTGGGAAGCATTTTCTATTAAGACCGTTTAAAGAACTTTGTAAGGAGCTAGTTCTGGTTGGTTGGTTGGTTGGTTGTTTTACGGCATATCAACCCTTTTAAGGTTATTTAATCCCGAATCCAGTGATTTTAAAGAACAATTTTTTAATAGAATATATATTTTTTTTCAAGTTGGTTTCTATCTAACCCATAGTTGGGACCCTAAGAGGTACTACCACTCCCAGTCAGAGTGGATCTGGGAGCAATGGCAATTAAAGGGTGGCTCCACACTCCCCAAAGCCCACAAGCTGGGGCCTCACCATCGGATATAGTTTAAGGTCATATCCAGGACCGAGCTAGTTCTGATTAAAGCATTGTGAGCACTATAATTAAAATGCCGCCAAAGCCAGTTGTTTACTGGTGTTAAGGCTTTTGATAAGCTTAGCAACATGATGCGAAGATATTTGTATGTTACATAGTGCGTTTTAAGTCACCCCCCTTTACTAAACTGTCAAGAAAAAAAAACACTTGTCTATCTTAAACCACTATCAATAATCCCCCCCACTAAGCTTCTTTCTTAGAACTGCACGCCTATGAAACTTTCTTCTTTTCTAACTATAATATGATTGTCTTCAAGTCGAACGTAAACGAGTTCTTGATGATTCGCCTCCTTAAGTAATCGAATTTACCAAATTGCCTGATAAGTGGTGGCTTCTTTGTAAAAAAAGGGGGGGATACAGACAAATTTCCACTACTAACGATTACTACGATATTGTCTCATTGACTACTGTACACTCATTAACCCTTATCCTCGAGTGGCATCCGGGTTCTGATAAGTGGTGACTTCTTTGTAAAAAAGGGGGGATACAGGCAACACAATTGTTAATAAGCATGTTCTTTACGAAACAGTTATTTATTTGAAATTCGTGCACATAAAGAATGAACGATAGCTGCTTTGGTGACTTAAAGAGAAAATAAAACTTCGTGACGTCACACATTTTCAAGTAAATATCCGCATCTTTTTGTTAATAATTCGCTTTCTGCCCGCACTAATCATTCACACGCTTTCACTTCAACCCTCTCATTCATTATACTTCACCCTTCTCTCTCATCCCGTATCACTTCCCTTCTTTATATTTTAAATTACTTCATCCCAATCTTATCATATCACAGTTAATTTATATTATTCGCATGTTGTGCCCTCATACAATGTGCACGGTGACAATTAAAAATCTTGAGAAGTAAATTATACATACTTTTTATAATAGAGTAAACTCTCCACGGGTCACGAGGCCTTCTGTAAAAGCAATGTGTTTGACCGCTATATTTATTTGATGTATGTATTACGTCATCTTCTTTTTACGTCATTCAGTTCGTGTGCGACCTCATCGTTTTATGTTTATGTGAATAAGATAACAAGCAAGCCAGACAAACAAGCAAAGTACACAATGAATTTTAGTAGTACATTCATTCATTCATAAACGACCTCATCATTGTCTGACGTCATTCATTATGTCATATTACACAAATCTCTCACAGAAACAAATAATATATGAGATAATAACATTTCATAGCTGTATGTATTATTAATAATAATAACAAGTCTGATTTTATTCGCCTTTATATTCCGGTGCTTTAAAGGGACATAATGTATATGTCTTTTTAATGCGGGATGTAAACCAAAATTAGTATTTTTGGTCCTCCGTAGTTAAAATAACGCACATTCACTTATAAGTTTTCCGTATTAAAAATAACGCACATTCACTAATAAGTTTTCCCCCTAAAACAAAAAAAAATCGAGTAGACCGATTTAAAAAAAAATCTCTTAAGGGATTACACGAGTTTTTGATTTATATATTTTAATACTTCTTTATCGACTGATTTTTTTAATATCTAAAAAAAGAAAACACTGAATGAAATAGAAAAAATGCCGTCAGCGTCCGTTATTTAGTTGACAATATAAGCATAACATGAGATTTCATTAAAAAAAAATCAACGTGCTTTACCAAAAATGGTTTTACACTTTGGATTATACAGGTAAATTTCCAAAAAACACATCTTTTTTGTGTTAAATTAAAATATTTTATTTATTGATCTTTTATTTTCAATTTGTGGTATATAAAACTTTGGTACATAAATTAATTATTTAATTTTTAATAGACATTTCAAAATGGGGCGTAAATTTAAAAAAAATAACGTTTGTCTAAAATATTATATTCAGTTTATTAGAAAGAACATAAAATTTCACATTGACTCTGAAAATATCGAAAAAAATTGAAGCAACAGAAATTTTTTTTATAGATTTTTAAATGTTAAAAATTGAAAAATATTTAACTCGTAAAATTCCATTGATTCCATTACGTAAAAAAATGGCTGCATGAAGGCGCGCCCGTATTTTGTAACCACTGTTTTTTTTTTTAAATAAAAAATAATATTTCTATTAATTTTTAAACAACTTTAATAGTTTATTTTGGAAGTATATTCCATACAGAAAATAAACAACCCACTTTAAAAAGAGAAATTACGAGGGTTTTTTTTATATATTATTCGCAGTTTTCTGTTAGGAGTGTCAAAAATTCCCGCAAATTATGATACACCTAGTGAAGGGCCAACGTTGCCTTCAAAATTTCGCCAAGTTTCAGAAAAATCTAATGGATGGAGCAAAAGTTATGGGTAAAAAGTATCTTTTTTTGCAATTTTGGGGCATTTGTGACCCGATTTGAGCTCCTGGACACGCCGAATCCCAGTGAAAATGGACAAACGGTGCAGTTTCACGCCTTAAGACATGTATATTTGAATTCAGCACCATGGAAAACTACTATATAGGTATACATATCAAGTTCTTGGGTAATATGAAAAAAAAAGAGTTCCATAAAGGCATGTTTTTTAGCCCTAAATATCCAACACGGATGCGAACTAGAATTTAGCCAGGGTCAGCCATACTGGATTTATATTAAGAAAAATAGCCTCCACATTTTGGCTAAGTTTCAGGAAAATCTAATCGATGGATCAAACGCTATGGGACAAAAAAGTATAATTTTTGGGACATTTCTGACATATTTTGAACCCATGTGGACGCCAAATCCCAGTGTAAATAGATAATGGTGCAGTTTCAGGCACATGTATATTTGAGTTTATCACCGTGAAAAACCACTATATAGTCAGACATATCAAGTTTTTGTTGGGAAATATTAAAACAGAGCCACAAAAGAGGCGTTTTAGCACTGAAAGTTCCCGAACCAGAATTTTGCCAGAATTTTGGCCTAGTTACAGGAAAATCTAATCGATGAATCAAAAGCTATGCGACAGAATGTGTCATTTTGGGCCATTTTGGGTCATTTTTCACTACTTTGGGGCCCCTGGGGGCGCAAAGGGAATGTTTGTAACCACAATTTTTTTACTGTGCACATCTATTTAATAAAATACAATTTGTGGCAAAATTTCAGGAAAAACTAATGGACGGTTATCTGGCAACCAATCTAAAAACATAAGCCGACTTCACAAGTTGCATTATTGGAACGTAATTATCAAGTTAATCTCGAAGGTTCTATCGCGAGGTACCTAAAGCAAAAAAATGAAAAAATAAAAAAAATAATTAAAAAAAGATTAAAAGCAGTACATATATATATACACATGTATATATATTTTATTTATTTATCTTTGTTCTCTTATTGCAGTCTTACTAAAATTTGAAACATATTAACATGACTTAAGCAAAAAAAAAAAAGAACTTCCACGGATTAATATAGAAGGGGAGACTATCTTCGAATTCTATTCTATTCTAAACTGGGAATGGGCAAAGGACTTATACTAATAGATATAAATAAGTCCCTCTTACCATTTTTTAATGGAGAGTAGATAATTCAGTGGATGTGTTATCGGCAGCTCCAATAACTCTCGCTTCTCCTTCTTTGTCCCTCAGTCCTACTTTCTAATGGTTGATGTTTCTAACAAAGGGCGAAGAAAAAGCTGCTTCCCAGGTGGGTAGTACTTTGTGAACAGTAGTCTGAGATGTCGGAAACTTTCTGTCTTTATGTCTATCCTTGTGGCCATGTCACTTGTAAGGGTACTGGGGGTAAACGTTTCATCTGGGCTGACGTTAATCTCCTGATAGTCAGGGACCCGAACCTTTGAATAACTACTATGGAGGCTGTCCTATCAGCAGGTGCAAAGTAGTGGGGCTGCTGTATTGCCATTTGGTGAATGGATTCTGGACCATGCAGTAGTCTCTGGTGGGGCCTCTCGATTCCATACTAGTGGGTAATTGTTACTGCTTTACCTTATCATGTACTGCAAAAAATCCCGTCTTTCCTCTCTTATTTTCTTTCTCTGTTCTGCTCTAACCAAATATGCTGAGCTGTTCCACAAATCCCAAAATCCTCAACATGAAATATCTAAAAAAAGAAAACACGAATAAACCTAGAACCCCATCCTCCAACGTAGACCCCTACTACCATGTCTTCTTTTCCAACATCAGGGGTCCACGTTCTAACCTTCCAGAGGTTGAAACATAATTACAGGAGACAAAACCTAACATATTCTTTCCAAGCGAAACTTAAATAGGTCCGACCACCTCCCTAGATGAGTTCATAATTAAAGGATACTCTAACTTAACATCTAAATCTGACCCCAAAGATCGCCACGGGCATGGAATATGTGCCTACATTAAAGATGGCTTCCCGTGTGGCAGGGATATCTCTAGAGAAGACCCTCACCTACCTTATATGTGCTTCCGGGTTGCACTTGCTTACACCACTGCATTTATATTTGCCCTCTATCGCTCCCACAACATCGTAGTTACTGTCTTTAAGAGTATATCAGAAAATTGACAACATCCTGTCTGCTCATCCCTCGGCTAACATTCACATTTTCGGTGACTTCAATGTCCATAATGGGAATGGCTGACCCACTCAAATAAGACTGGTGATGAGGGGAGGTTCTGTCATGATTTTGTCATTGCCTATGACCTCACTCAGATTGTTCGCGAGCCCACCCGTGTGCCCGATACTACCGGTCAGTACGCAAGCCTTCTAGACCTTTTTCTATCCACTTCCCCTGAGCTATGCTCATGTTCAGTTCTATCTCCTCTGGGATCCTCCGACCACTGCGTTGTATCAGTAAATATAAAAATGAAATATAATAAATCTACAGACATACCTCTCCACCATACTGTATACCGATACTCTACGGCGGACTGAGATAGCTTCCGTACATTTATATCCGATCTACCTCTGCATTCCATGTTTAAAAATGATGTGCCCTCTATAGTATCAGACCTGACCGAATGGTTAATTGTAGGCAAAGACCAATTCATATCATCCAAAAAATTCCAACAAAAACCTAACAGCCAGCCATGGTTCTCCCCTGAATGTGCTGCTGCCATCGCACACAGAAATCACTTTCTCCATAGCTACCAACGTAATGAATGCACTGAAATTAAGCTGCTTTCAGGACCGCCAGCAACCACTGTAAAAGAATAATAAAAAAGGCAAGAGAACTATATGCTAAATCCGTTAAATCCAAAGTAGCTGAGCAGCGGCTTGGTTCCCACCATTTCTAGCAAATAGCAAATAGGATCCTGAACAGAAACGTGCGTTCTATCCCAACCATTATCAATGGACCAGAGGTCATCTCGACAGCATCCGACAAGGCCAAACTATTTGCCAAGAACTTTGCGGCAAATTCTACCTGTGCGACTAAGGCCATCAACGCCCCGTATTCCCTCCTATAACAGACAGCACGCTATGCAACATACACATATCTGTGCGTGAGGTCACAAAGCTAATCAAGAACCTTGACTCCAGTAAAGCAAATGGTCCTGACGGTATTCCAATTATAGTGTTAAAATAATTACAATCAGAACATTCCCCCATACTTACAAAACTGTTTAAGCATTGCCTTAAGGAGAAGTGCTTCCCAACACCCCGGAAAACCTCATCAGTATGCCCTGTATTTAAGAATTCAGGTGATAAGTCATCTCCCTCTCAGTACAGACCAATAAGTCTCCTGTGTGTCATGAGTAATTTGCTGGAATCCACAATAAATAGAGAAGTATTCAACCACCTAAGAAGAAATAACCTTCTTAGCGACACGCAATATGGTTTCCGTTCTGCTAGATCTACAACAGATGTGCAAACGGTTATATCTCATAGGATTAGCGAATCTCTCGACATTTCTAGGTTAATTGCTCTTGACATATCCAACGCCTTCGATAAGGTTTGGCATAAAGGCCTACTACACAAGATTTCCAGCTACGGTATAACTGCAATATTTTCTCGGTCATTAAATCATTTCTTTCCGATAGGCTAATAAGAGTAGTGGTTGATGGGCAGAAATAAGAGGCCCACAGAATTAATGCTGCAGTCTCTCAGGGGTCCATACTGGGTCCAATTTTCTTCCTGATCTACATCAATGATCTCCCAAAACACATACTAAAATATTTCGTTGCATCTATGCTGATGACACGATTATCCATGGCAACACACCAAAGGCCGTAAATGATGATGTTCTCTCTGATTCTCTCTCCTCTGAGCGTGAGCGCGTGGTACAGTGGGGGAAGAGGTTGCTAGTTACCTTTAATGCATCTAAGACCAAGCTCCTATCTCTACATCATGGACGCTCCCATCCCCATCTGACATCAATTGGAATTGATGGCTTCCGTCTAGGGGAGGCCCATGTTTTGATAAGCTTCTGGGTTTGACCTTTACTCCTGATTTGAAATGGAACACATACATCAAGTCTGTTGCCAAGGTCGCTGGGAAAATGGTGGGATCCTTCTACCGCTCCAGAAGATATCTCACTAATGATGCAATTCTCTATCTATATAAAAGCCAAGTACGTCCAAGGATAGAGTACTGCTGCCACATCTGGGCAGAAGCTGCTAAAACCAGCCTATCTTGCCTTGACAGAGTACAAAATAGACTTCGTGGCTTGGTGGGGATGTCCTTTTCTCTTCCCTGCAACCTCTTTCCCACAGAAGAGACGTAGCGAGCCTATCTTTGTTCTATCGTTATTTCCATGGCAAGTGCTCGTCTGAGCTCCCTTCTCTGGTCCCCCCTCGCCAATCTTTTTAAAAAAAACACCAAACTAGCTGAAACTACCGTAAAAAATTTTCCCCACTCCTTATCTGTGCCTAAATCAAAACGTAGATTCCATGAACAAAGCTTCTTTCTTAGAACTGCACGCCTGTGGAACTCTGTTCCGCTTGCCTGTTTCGCTCCCTAGTTCAACCAGGATGTCTTCAAGTCCAACACAAACAAATTCCTGATGAACCGCCCCCTTAAATAATGACACTTTATCAATTCTCCCATACTATTACTACACTATCCCATTGATTACTGTACACACAATAACCCTTATCCGCGAGTGGCCCTTGGGCCTTGATGAGGTGTGAACTGCATGTAAAAAAAAAAAAAAAAAAAAAACTAACCGACGCAGAAACACAAGGAAGCACGGAAGCCACTGAAAACATAGGCCCCCTCACTGATAAATCGGGGGACCAATAATATATATATATATATATATATATATATATATATATATATATATATATGCGCGCGTGTGTGTGTATGTGTATGGTAGATATTAGACTGAGCTGAAATCTATGGGCATATTTTTGTCAAAAGCAAAAATATTGATGTAATGAAAACCACATTTTATATTACTTTGCCCAAACTTTCACAAAAGCATTCGTCTAGCTACAACCACTATTAATAATTTCCCCAACTCTTTATCTGCGCAAAAATCTGTTATATTTGTGACTGTTGATACTAATTGTTATGAACACGAATGATGGCAGTTGTTTTGTTTGTGTGTTACAAGATATTGTATCTCGATACCTGATGACGATAACAAAAATTGCGTATGGTAGACAAAAAAAAAACAACAACAAGAAAAAGAAAACAGACACAAAATTAAATTAAAATTCATTGAATCAACGTAATAAATGAAAAATCATCTTGTAAAGATCCGCAAAGAAAAATAGCAAACTCCTGGAACATCAAGTTAATTAGAATTGTCTGTTGTTGATAAAAATTTTCCGAAAAGAAAATATAGCAAAATCTTTGGTCATCAAGGTTAGTTAAAATGAAATTAATTAGAATTGTCTGTTGTTGATAAAAGGTTCCGAGAGGAGAAATAGTAAAGTCTTTTCATTGAGACGTTTTGTTGCCAACGTTGAGTGAACGGCTTGTGCTGCTGTTAGAGAAAGAAGGGCGAAGTCGTTCGTGTTAACTGGTGCTGCTGTCAGGAAAGATAGAGAAATCCATGCGAGACGTTCGGGGAACCCCCACTACCAACCGCAGGAGACAGATAATAACGCAAACCTTTATATATCGCGCTCGCGGACGTAGTGTGCAGCTGAGGTCTGCGTTGCGATCTGAGGAGACATTTTGTTTGCCGTTGTGTTTTTATGTCTCGATTATCCTTGTTGTTATGGAATGCTCCTCCCTCTCCGTAGTCAGCGTAAATGGAAACACACCGCTGACTACGGAGAGGGAGGAGCATTAACATAATTAGGCTGTCATACTTAACATAATAAGGCTGTCATATTTCACAGCCCACATGCGCAATCGTGAAACAGCTGAAAACAGATAAAAATCCTATGGCAGCCGATGTACGAATTTTCAATTATGACCTTTTACTAGCCCTTTTTCCGGATGAAAACGGATTAAAAAGTTGTCCACATGCCTGAATATCCTACTAGGGGCGTGCAATAAGTAATGCACTGACCCACTTTCAGTTGTCTGATCTAGCTGAAATTTTGTATGTGCAATGATTTATATCCCTATGGGTGATAAGTCAAATTACAGCTCTAGAATAATTGTGGTTTCTGTTTTACAGGTGTTTGAACTGAGTAACGTGTGAAATGGAGCCTGTTGAATGTCGAGCAGTGATCCGGTGTTTGTATTTGAAAGGACGCACACCATAGGAAACTTTTGATGAAATGAAAGAAAATGATGGTGATAATGCCCCATCATATAACCTTGTAAAACGCTGGCATCGTGAATTCAAAAATGGCCGGAAGTCTGTGGAAGCAGCTCCCAGACGTGGTCGCCCGCCTTCTGCCATTGATGAGGCATCTGTCCGTAAAGTTGAGGCTACCATTTTGGAAGATCGGGGCATTACTATTCGCCAAATAGCCCAAGATGCCAAGATTAGTACAGGGTCTGTGGAAACTATCATTCATGACCATTTACGTATGCATAAGGTGTCTGCCAGATGGATTCCCAGGTTGCTCACACCATTCTAGAAGCGAGAACGTGTCGAGTGCTCGAGGATGAATTTGGAGATGTGCCAAGAAGATGTCAAAGTTTTTCAAAAGACTGCTTACACAGGATGAAACCTGGGTCGATCACTATGATCCAGAGACCAAAGCCCAGCCAATGCAGTGGAAGTACTTGGACTCACCACCTCCAAAGAAGGCAAGGGTGCAGCCCTCCGCTGGCAAGATCATGCTCACAGTCTTCTGAGACCAGGACGGAGTAGTGGTGACAGAGTTCCTGGCAAAAGCTACCACAATTTACAGGGGCCTATTATGCTTCACTTTTGAGGAAATTAAGGGAAGCTATAAAATCAAGAGGCGAGTCAAGATCAACAAAGGTACCCTCCTCCTGTAGGACAACGCTCCGGTCCACAACTCGCATGTCGCCAGATCAGAAGCACGGGTGTGTGGTTTCTACTCTTCTGACCTTGCACCCTCTGACTTTCACCTCTTCCCAGCCATGAATTTTTTTTTTAAGTACAGCCTTTTTCAGATGATGCAGTCTTGATTTCTGAAGTCACGTTGTGGTTAGAGGACCACCCTGGGGTGTTCTAAAAAACGGTCTGCAGAGCTGCATCAAACGATGGGAGAAATGCATAACTCTGGGTGGTTCCTATGTAGAGAAAGACTAAAAACTGAGCGAAGTTTCGTTGCTCTACTGCTATGGGAAGTGGGTCAGGGGCATTACTTGTTGCACCCCCCTCGTATATATTTGATTTTAAGTTTGTAGATCAAAACATCGCCGAGTATATAGGCTGAGAAGTGTCCTAGCACCCCCATTTTCACTTATATATATAACACTATGGTGACGTGAATGCATGCAGTGAGGTGCATGTTGCGGTGAGAGGGAGTGTTTGACCGGACGGTATGGGGTGAAGGAGTACAGAGAAATGCAAAACCTTAGCTAGGAAAATAGGACCAACCAACAATATAGCATTATGAGCTTGTTAAAGGCAAAACATATGTTATATTGTCTCAGAAATTGAGACAGATTTGGAATTATCTACGATATGTCAAAAGAGATTGTCGTATTAGAAGTGACATTAGATGATAACGGACCACACACACAGTGCTGGGCAAAGACAAACCCCTGGGGACTGCCAATAGATATCAGTGTGAGCAACCACACCTCTCCCAGGAAAGGAAGAGAGAGAGAGAGAGAGATGTGTTGAGTGGAAAGACGAAGGGTAAGCTCTGAGAGGAAGAAAGAAAGGGTGTTTGTAACCAATCTCTGAAGGAGTTCTAAATAGAGTAGTGTCGTAGCCAACACACTGAACGGCTGGGCTGGTCAACCGCTCCCGATTTGGAGCCTTCGAGGCCTGATGTTATGATGTTAACTAGCCTGTGTTAATGGGAATCTGTGACTTTACTGGTCTGGTCTTACATCGTTTCACTGCTATAGTCAGTCACCTTAATTTAGACAGTAGCTGTTATGAAGTAATGAAATTAATAAATAGTTTGTTATTGTTATAAACAGGAGTTCTGTTTTTTTTTGTGGTGTGAGTGATTGATGTACCCGGAGACTAACTACATAGGGTAGGAGACGGATCGGTCGAGAGGCAAAGCACACCACCATGAAAACACAGCGGGTGAAGACGATCAACAGGACAACTTGTGACGGGACCAAGTACGTTTGAAAGAACACCTGTCATATCGGGTGCAGTTCGACGAGGTTAGCGACACCCGGTGTGGTTGGTGCAGTATCGGTCCCGTTATATATATATATATATATATATATATATATATATATATATATATATATATATATATATACTTGCCGATCCCACGATGTGTCCGGCTGTCAAATACGCATACATATTTTATTTTAATAAACGACGATTTCTTATATATTATAAAGAGAAATACGGTAGGTATTAAACGTAACGTTAAATTTCTATAAAAATGAAGGAAAGAAAATGAATGAAACGGAGAGATTATTATGTTTTTTCTAAACAGTTCACTTCTTGTAGGTAATAAAAAAAATATTCGAGCTGAAATTGAAATAGGCCAGTTTTACACGGTTTATAGAAATTGCTTTTAAAACACTCATTCTTAATGTAATCTGTCATGTCAACTATTTACGCATGCGCATTAGTGAAACAGCAAACAGATATAAATCCGACAATCTCGTCGTACTAATTTTTCAATTTTATCTTTTTTGCAGCCATTTGTTGCAGATTAAAACTGATTAAAAGGTTTTCCACCTGTCTGCATACCCTATATAATTAATTTCATTCCGTAGATGAAAAAATGCTCTTTCTTTTTTTTCTCTCTCTCTCTTTCTCGTTTTGAAGACAAACAAAACATTTATTTCTTATCTCTCTCGCTCGCCCACTTAACAATTTACGATTTCAACAGTTTTTTCTTTTAGCTTACCTGAAACCAGAAAATAAGCTTCTGTGAGGAAAAAAAATTACTAATGATAAAAATCTCGAACAAAATAAAAACTGTACTTATATCTAACAATTTACAGGTAAAAATTAAAAAAAACAAAACAAATTCATCTTTTCTGGAAAAAATGTTGATAAATAATTTGCAAAAATCAAATATTGAAAAAAAAAAAACAATTACATTCAGTAACTATGCGGTAGTTTTTTTTTTAAATTTTATAGTGTATTTCTATTTTTTCCAGTTTGTTTGTTTGTTTGTTTCTTTGTTTTGAAATTAGCCTGCGTCTGTTACTCTGCTCAACTTAATCGAATGATTGCCGGTCGCGCCCGATCAATGATTGACGGGATTTTCTGAGAATCTGGATCAAATTCTGAAAGATTACTTGTTCAGATATTTTCCATTTATATCTATATCCCTCGTAGATACACTACCAACCCACAGGTTTTTTAGCATTTGCGGGTGGCTATGCTAACAACGATTATCACAGTTAAATTGGGCGGAATTATTTCTCCACGTCACCCCACCTAATTAAAAGGAGGTTGTCTAATCCGAAGCCCGTTCTTTACATGGGGATGTTGGGAGTGTTTATTCCGAACGTTGTTCTTAATATAGAAAGGTTGGTGGTATCTATCCCGAAAGATGTTCTTAACAGGGGGAGGTTGGGATGTCTATTCAAAACGCCGTTCTTAACAAGATAATACTAAAAAAAGTGAAGTGAAAAAGTCTTAATTGTTTTTGTTGTTGTTGTTTTTTTTTTTACACGTTAGAAACAGACAACATAAAAATGGGTAATTTCCTTTATTACTATTCGTGGAAGAGTTGAAAAGAAGAGGGATACTTGAACAACAAACGGAAACAGCTAGGACTGCTACCACTGATTTCGATCACTCCGAATATACAGTGAGAATCTAATACCCTCTAAAACTGCTATTTATACTTTCCAACATTATTGTAATGGACAAGGTTTCGTACATTTTTTAGTCATAATGATTTACGCATTCCTTTAATTGCTTTTTATTTCATTTAAACAGTACCTGCATGTTATTGCTCCATACATTTTTGCTACTTTTTTTGCGTGGAGGACAGGCTTCCACCGAGCAACAGATTTGATCGTAGAAAAACACTACAAGATATATAGTGTATTTACGACCCCCCCACACACAGGTTATATATATCTATATATATATATATATATAAGAGTGAACGTGTCTGTGTGTGTGTCTGTGTGTGTGCCTGTGTACATTTCCCTACGCAATAACTCTCTCAATCTGTAGTCTACAGACTCGAAATTTGATATAAAGGGTACTGAGATTTGGGAAAATCTTAGTAATCCGTTTTTCGCCAGAAATTTGGCTTTTTAGGGGCACAAATTCAACGATTTGACCTTTGAGAACTCTTCCAAACGCCTCCGAATATTTAGGTCTAAACACTTAAAATTTTAGATATAGGTTCCTTGAACATGGAACTTACTTATTAACTTGATTTGAGCACAAAACAATACATGTAAAGGGGTAATAAAAGAACGTGTGAAAATTAAAAAAAATGAAATTTGCCAGGTGAAGAATGCAACGTAGTAGCTATTGGTTCATATTAATTAATTTTTCTTTCGGATAATAATTAATTAGTTGTTGTTTTTATCTTTATTGGTTGTTGTTTTTTTCACGACGTTTCGGCCAACTATTTCTCTGGCCTTCGTCAAAAACATGTTTACCAAAATCAAAAGGTAAACCGAACAAATAACAGATGGCTATGTGCTGACCCTTATGAAGTTCCAAGAGTCATGCACACAAAGTTTCCAGCAACTGTTATGGTTTTGGGTGTGGTTAGCAATGAGGGTCATGTGATGCCACCACATTTCTTTCCACAAGGACTAAAAATCAATACTGAATACTGTTGTGAAGCCTTGGATTGATAGAGTAAGAAATGGAAGGCCCTGCATCTTTCAACAAGACTCTGCACCGGCAGATAAGGCTCCGAACACACAAGAATGATTAGAGTATTTCCATGATCACATTGCCCCCAATTTGTGATCTCCAAGCTCTCCAGACCTAAATCCGTTGGATTATTATGTGTGGGGCCTTGTTGGGAGAGATGTTAATAAACATCCTCATAACACTAAAGATGCTCTGAAATCATCCATAGTCAGAGTAAGGCAGGATATCGACGAGGACCATCTTAAACGGTCCTGCAAACGGATTAGGTCTCAAATAGAAGCTGAAAAGTGAATTTTTGTAATACCGATGTTTTTGTTGATCTTTTTGATTATCTTTAAAAAGGAAATAGATGTTCTCAAATACCAGACGCACCCTGTATACGGATATTTTATATTAAATTAATATTATTTGTATCTAAAGAAATTCATTTGTTTTTATTAAGACTCGTGAGAGTGACTATATAAAAATGATACGCCGGTCAGTGCCACTGACTTATAATAGTCGTCATTAGTCGTGTAAGATGATGCACCCCCTAAAACTACGAAAACGTCTTCCATCTTCCATGCTATTAAGTTATTTTATTTTCTACAGTCCTGTTTTTATTTTTATTTTTTTTAAAGATTGTTGGATGTTTTGATTATTTCTTCTTTATATTTATACTATAATTGTTCGTACACTATATAAGTCGTAGTTTTTAATTAATATTTAATCTTAATTACTTACGTTTGTATTATTAGCTAGTCTGAATTCGTTTATTTTATTTATTTATTATTTTCTGTTATATTGTTTATGATTTGTTGTGATCTTGTTTGGATCTTTAGGTGTATTGATATTTTATTTTTAAGGGAAGTAACTCTTAACTACCTCTCGCCAGATAAAGGGAAAAAGCTGGTATTATACAAATATAAAGATAAAAAGACAATACCGACGTGGATCATAATCAGATTAAGAATACAAAATTGTGTGAAATTATAATTGGAAAAATTGGGACAGAATATGATGGGGAAAAGAGAAAAGATAGAAAAAAAACGACAAAAGCAAAAATATGTATTAAAAATATTTTATAAGCAAATAAAATGAGAAAAAAATTAAAAATTTATAAAACATAAAAAATCGAAAATTTCCATTTTTTTTAATTTCCAAAAATTAAGAAATTATCAAAAATTCCAAAAAATTTCTAATAAATTTCTGATGAAAGTTAAAATCAGCAGGGAAAATAAAATACTTAAAAAGTAATGAGAATCAACCCAGATTCTTGAACGATAATCCATCAGGAATTAAGTGTACTCTAGGAGAAAATAAAACGAAAGTTAATATCCAGTAAACACATGCAGAATAGTCCACTAGATCTATTACCATGTATGATGCGTGAGGGAAATATTTACAATAAACATTTCGGGCAAATTGACCATAAGCATGAATTTACAATCAGTTAACACAGACTTTTCATTATGAACATAATATAATAATTAGACCGAGTAAAGATAATAAATGAATAAGTTTGGAGAGCAGAACAGTAAAGAGGTTTAAAACCATAATAGTCTCTGAAATATGTAACATATAGTTTATATGTAAATAAATTAAATAAATTTATATATATATATAAATTTATTTACATATGCATATATATGTGTATATATTTATATATATATACGTATGTCTATATGTAGTTCATGTATATATATTATATATGTGTGTGCATGCGTGTATGTGTGTGTGACTGCCTCGGTTACAGTAGGTTCAGCCAAACCTACATAATACGGTTGGTTTCTAGTCGATGTGAGATTCGTTTATTTTGAATGGACACCGACTTGAAACCGACTGCATTCCGTAGATTTGACTGTAAAACCTTTCCTAAATATGATTTTTGTTTTTAAAAAAAACGTGGTTTAAAAGAGTTTAAAATAATTTTAAAACGAGCATGTTGAGTTTCTTTTCTAATCACCGAACATATATATCTATATATTTATAAAAGTGAAAGTGTCTGTCTATCTGTGTGTGTCTAAAGACTCGAAATTTGATATACAGGTTATTGAGATTTGGGAAAATCTTTGTAATCCGTTTTCTGCCAGAAATTTCGCTGTTAATGGGCCAAAGTTACACAGTTTGACCGTTGAGAACTGTACTAAACTCCTCCGCCAATTTTGGGTAAAAACAATTGAAATTTTAAATATAGGTTCCTTGGACATGGATCTAACTTAATAATTTGATTTGAGCTCAAACAATAACGTTTTAGAGGTAATAATAGGAGTCAAAGTTCAAAAGAATTCGACCTCTAGGGTCTTTACCAAATTACTCAGACAATTCCTGGTCTAAACATTTGAAATTTTACATAAAGGGTATTCAGAGATAGGGCAAGCTTTTAAATCGGTTTTGGTCGAAAATTTGAGCTACCAATATATAAATGTATGTATGTATGTTTGCATGTCGGCCTAAAACTTTTGACAGAGCCGACGGATTTTATCAAGATCAGTATGGTTTTAAAGAGGTCGACCCTTCAGACGACAAATACTGAAAAATCTGCTAAAAACATTAATTTCTTCACCCGCAATAGGACACTTTTCTACAGGGAGGGGGTCGCTTTTTTCGCCGATATTTTCGAACGTCATCTCCTCTTTTTGATTGTCTAACCTTAATTTAAACCTACGTCATTTCCGGTTTTGCGGTGGTCCTAACAGCAACGACGTCAGATTTTTCCCCCCATTCTTTTCCTCCTTCGCGGTACGGGTGCGAGCCTGCCTTCCTCCTAACACTTTTTTTTTTGCTCAACATACACCTCCAAACACCCGGCAACGGCGGGCACAGATGCTAGCATATATATATATATATATATATATATATATATATATATATATATATATATATATATATATATATATATATATAATGTGCGTGTGTGCGTGAAATAACACACACGCACATGTCTATACAAAATCACATACTCACTCAATCCAAAGACGTCTTATATATAATTGGGGATTATCTTGTTTCTTTAATTGATAAGACAAAATGTCATGCTTTTATTCTAAATCATTATTTAAAAATTATGTGCCCACCTTATATCTCGAGAAAGTACAACAACAATTGTTTACTCGCTTTCGCTTGATGGCTATAATAAATCTCTTTTATAAGAGGACACACTATAATTTGTTCTCATTAACAACGTTGACGGACTGACTGTCTTGAAATTTATTCAATTTACATTAACGCTAATTATTCAACTCCGGTTAGGGAATTGGGATAGTTTCAACATCAAAGTGAATTCCGAGGGCCTTAATGTGTAAATAATTCAGACAACAAAAATTCAATTATATATATATATATATATATATATATATATATATATATATATATATATATATATACTAGCATGGGTGCGCGGTGTGTCCCAGGTATTTGGACGTGTATGTTAAGCAAAAAAAAAAAGCGGTCAATTTTTTTAACTTGATCCCTATTATGACCCCTCGAAATTTATTATTTTGGACTCAAATAAAGATATTAAGTTAGATCCATAGAACCTATATCTAATATTTCAAGTGTTTAGACTCAAAATTGTCAGAGGAGTTTGATAGAGTTCTCAAAGGTCAAATCGTTGAACTTTAACCCCTTAACACCCAAATTTCTGGACCAAAACCGATCACATCGATTTTCCCAAATCTCAGTACCCTGCATATCAACTTTCGAGTCTTTAGACTTAAAATTGATAGAGTTATTGTGTAGGGAAATGTAAACACAAAGACAGACACACAGATACACTGGCAGACAGATACACAGACACGTTCACTTTTATAGATATACTAGCATTTCATCCCGGCGTTGCTCGGGTGTTTGGAGTTGTATGCTGAGCAAAAAAAAAAAAAGGGGGTATTTTTTTTAAAACTTTGACCCCTATTATGACCCCTTAAAATTTATTGTTTTGGACTTAAATTGAGTTATTAAGTTAGATGCATGTCCAGGAAACAAATATCTGAAATTTCAAGTGTTTAGACCAAAATTGTCGGAGGAGTTTGGTAGAGTTTTCAATGGACAAATGGTTGAACTTTTACCCATTTACAGCCAAATTTCTGGCCTAAAACCTATTACAAAGATTTTCCCAAATCTCAGTACCCTATATATCAAATTTCGAGTCTGTAGACTAAAAATTGACAGTAATTGCGTAGGGAAATGTACACAGATACACAGACACGTTCACTTTATATATATATATATATATATATATATATATATATATAGAGAGAGAGAGAGAGAGAGAGAGAGAGATAGATAGATAGATAGATAGATAGATAGATAGATAGATAGATAGATAGACTAGCAGTTCCGCCCGTCTTTGCTCGGATCTTACGTACTGTTCATAAGGTTATGTGCATATGTATATATTAAAAAGTGTGAATATGTAAAATAATGCTTTTCTGTATAAAAGACTTCCCTAACTACCGTAGAGAAAAGACAGACAGACATTTTCACTTTTATAGATATATAAATAGAAAGATAGGTTGATACATAGATAGACAGATTGGATGCAATATATAGTAATAATTTAAAAAGTATATAAAAAAGTCTCATGCGCCAGCATCGAGAATCGAAACCAAAACGTTCAGCTCACGATTTATTTGCCTCTGTCGTTAATGACATGTTTACTGCAAGACTAAAAGTTAAATGATGAACCAATAGCTACTACGTTATGCGTTCGTAATAGCGGCGTTCGACTTTCACCTGTCAAATTTCATTTTTTTTTTCACACGTTTGCACTGATTTTTCCGGGCTAAAACCCAAATATAAAGTTTCGCGTGGATTCAAATACCTTATATATAAAGTTTCATGTTTGTAGATCAAAAACTCTTGGAGCAGTTAGGTAGGCAAAATTTGTTAAACGAAAATATATACGCATATGTATATATATGGAAACCATTTTGTGTTTACGATAAACTTTTTACACAAATATGCAAGTATAAATCATGTAGAATATCTGCATGAATATAATTAAACGTAATAGTTAACTAAAGATGAACATCCCATAAGAAAACTGAAAAAAATAATAGGGAATTAATTAAAATGAATGTTTAAAAGAATATGCAAATTAGCTAGATATTTTACTAGTGAATGCAATTCCACGACCCATATATAAGAAAATTGTATTTTCTTTGTAGATAATTAGAAAAGATGGTTTTTAATATGAATATCAATACACACAAAAGAAAATCGAATTCATAGGAGTATATATATATATATATGTGTGTGTGTGTGTAAGGTTTTTAATTCAAGTAGGAAATCTTGAGTATGAGAGCTTGATACGTTGCATATTATGAAGAAAAATGAAAAGATGCACCGAATCTTGCCAATGTGCAATATTTATCTACTTCTCTCTCCAATCTAACTTCCTCACTTTTTGTTAACTCAACGACGGCGTGAATGTTTTCATTCTCCAATTAAACCAACATTGGACTACCTATTGGAAGATTTGTGCGCTGTGCAGGTGAAAGACATTTCTAATGTTTTGTGACTTTGTCGATTTTATTCCTTTAACCTATATATTTAATAGCAGGACCCCTTAACCGGCGTTGCTCTGTGGTAGCATACCCCCTACCGAAAAAATATAAGTACAGCTGTTATTGTTGCCCAATCTTCAACCTCCTCGCGTTAAGAACAGCTTTCTGAATGAATACCGCCAACTTCTCGATGTTAAGAACGGCTGTCCGAATAGACACCCTATTTTCTAAGTGATGGTGGGGTTTTCACAAAATTTGCCTGAAATATAACCTTGATAATCGCTGTCATGATTCCTACGCGCAAATATTATGAACAAACAACAACAAAAATTGGTAGTCTCGGAAACTATGTGTATCCGCCAAATAAAAACTTGAACTTCGAAATCAGCATAATAGGAAACTTATAAAAGTCTTCATTTTGAAGAAAAGTGTGTACTTGGAGCTGAAGTAAAAATTTATAGTAAAAAAAGAACAACTGATGTAAATGAAAACATATAAGAAATTAGTGGGTTCTCATGCAAAGTAAATAGGTTTTAACGTATATGCATAAAATATCGGGTTAAGGCTATGTTTATTTTGTGGTGGAAGTGGGAAATAACTGCACGGAGAGGGCGGTATATGTTGTAACGCACTTGTATACGTCAAATACAATTTAGATTTTCTGAATTAGTGTAGAAGGAAACCAATATAATTCGTAAGTTTAAAGAAATTTTGAAGTTGAGGGTAAGGTAAAAATGATCTTTTCTTCAAAGAAAAAACAAAGTACAACTCGTGTAAAAGCAAACTTACATAGTGTTTATAGAACAAGGACGTATATAGCGTACATGCGGTAAATATGGGGTTTAGAGTCTGGTATTAATTATTTCTTGGGGATGGTAGATCTAGAACTCTTTGGTGTTATAAAAAATCTAACAATATTAAAAACAATGTAACAGCTCGTAATAAAGCACAATAGAAGCACAATAGAAGGGGGAAAAGGCGCTCGGAAAGCGTAAAAGGTAAACATGCGCAATTTTAGCCTAAGTAAATATATAGCGTACATGCAGGATATATAGGGTTTTAGGTATGGTGTTTTATGGGTGTAGAACGTTTTCGTGTTATAAAAGAAACTATAAATATCTAACAATCGAATGACCTGTAATAAAGCACATTAGAGGGAAAGATTCCCGCCCGGACAGCGTAAAAGATAAAGAATGAGTAGCGTAAGTAGACTAGGCAAATATATAGCGTATATACAAAAAATATTGGGTTCAGGGTATGCCACTCTTGTTGGAGGTTTTAGGTGTAGAAGTGTTTGGTGTTGTAAAAAAATCTAAAAATATTAATAAAACTAACGATAAAGCACAGTAGAAGAGAAAACATCGCCGGAAGTAGAGTAAGTATATACCGTATATCTAGAAAATATAGGGTTAGGGTTAGGGTAATATTTTGGGGGCGTGCAGAAGTAGAACTGTTTGATTTTATAAAACACGAAAAATATAAAAAAAAAAAAAATGGAACGGCCAATATAATAAAACATTGTAGATGGTAAACATCCCCGTTTCGAAAGTGCAAAAGGTAAACATGGTTAAACGTAAATAAATTTTGGTGTAAGAGTATTTTTATGGGGGTGCGGTTGTTTCCAAATGTTTATGTGCACATATGCAAGGGTTAATGTATCAGTTATTAATAAGAGTTGAATATAGTTGTATGTGGATAAATTTATTTTTTAAAGGTTGCGCGGTATAGGCAAAGCAATCATATTTGTAAATGTCGAGCCTGTTCGTTTATGTAATAAGATTGTATTATGGACAAATCGGTTTGTAAGTCTCAACCAATGGAAAATGAGGGAATTTTAAAAAAGGAATCAGGTAATTTTATGTATATGAATTTTCGATCTAATTACAAAGGGTACAAGGTCAGTATAGTAATAATATGTGTACTTCTTACCAATGATAGCTGGGCGCGGTGGGAGGACATACGAATTAGAGGGAAAATACGAACTACTTCCTTTATGTTGGCGATCGTGGTGATGTTTTTCTCCTAGGATGTAATGGAAGGTTTTATTATAACGAATAAATGTGTCTAAAATGGCCTCTAAAGTTACATTAGATGGGGATAATTATGTAGACATAATAAATTTGTATATGGCATCTGTTATTGCAAACCTACAGAAACTTGGACCAGTGGGAAATTTTGCAATCATTTTATTATATTGTAAGTATATATATATATATATATATATATATATATATATATATATATATATATATACATATTGCCTACCTCTTAATACATGTATCAATGATTGTGGCTTTTGGATGGATGATTTTCTGTTAAAATAGTTTGGATTACTATACTACAGCAAATCAGGAATACATGAAGGAAACTTATTAACAGTTATACACACATTATATATATATATATATATACATATATATATATACATACATATATATATATATATATATATATATATATATATATATATATACAACAGTTTATTGGATTGATAGCAGATCTGGTTTATTAGAATCATTGTTTTCTTATTACTAGAATCGGTTTGTCAATGGCATCTGCAATTTGTCTTCTCTAGAATTTTAATGGCAAAAATTATTCCGAATGATCTACACTGCGTACCAATTTATTAACGAGTTTACATTTTGTCAATATTTAAGAAACGAGTGTATAAAAATCCATGAAACTTTCAGAAAGTGCTTACAATACTATTCAGCTGCTCCACCCAAAAATAAAAGTATTTAAAGCAGTATTAGCGAAATTATGGCAAAATATAGGAATATCTGTTGATTTCAGTGTGCCAAATTATAAACGAGGTTGAGAAAGAAAAACACAATATACCCATAACTGGTTTATCAAAATAATATTCAAACATTAAGTGAACTAGGAAAAATGCTTAGAACAAAATAACTACATGGGAATTTCTGCGTCGACATAATTAGTAGGGCATCTGCGATCCTTTTTTATGAATTACTTGTAAAAGACTTTAGTCCACAGAATTAGTCAAATTTTTTATTTCGTCAACAGTTATTCCTAGCGACAACTCATCCTTGCTCTTAAATTGGCGTCATCTTGCATAGAGGCTTCGCTTCATGATACTCCAAAGGTTTTCAATTGTGTTAAAATCTTGCGAATTTGCAGGTCATTCCATATTCCGTCGCCCAGAGAACCCCAGTTGTTGCAACTACATTTTGCTTTAGTTTGCTACATGCGAATGAGCATTATCCGGCCTAAAAATAATGGTTCTAAGAACGTCACCTTTGCTTATTAAGTCATGGTTTAAAGTGCTCCTTCATAAAAGTTATGTAAGCATTTGACCTCATTTTTACGCTTTCTGGTACTCTCCATGGACCAACGAAAGTACCTCTCATAATACCAGCCCAAATAATTATCCCATCACCATCTTGTTGGCGCTTTAAACGCTGATAACGATGTCGTCCATTTAGGACCCATCTGGGTCATCAAGAGAGACACGCACTTCCTCCGTGAACAAAAATTTGGAAAAATCCGTTTTCATGTTGTCATCTGGCCATTCTAATCGGTTTTGTATGTGATGTTCTTAAATGGAGGCGTTGTTACAGGTTTAACAGACTTTGCCACTTATTTCAGAAGGCAACATCGAGTACTTTCTGAGACATTCTTTAATCCAGCTTGGTCAAGGACTTCTCGACTTGTCTGCCCAGGGTTCTTAACAACTTCACGTTTAATTTGGAGTAGAGAACGACATGCAACAACTCTTAATTTACCTTTATCAACTCTCTTACGTATCTTTGTAGGGTCCTTGACAAAGTTCCTATCATTTTCTATATTTCGAGGATAGTTTTAACTTTTACTAGCTGTTCTGTAATAGGACTCTTTTTAGAACTACTCAATCCACCTTACGATCCATTTATTGACAAAATAAACTGCCTTGTTTATAATTTGACACATCTCAAATACCGTGGATTCAGCAATTACGATTACAAATTGTTTACATGGCGCGGAACACTACGAATCGTTTCCGAAGCTTTTGATACGAAACTACTGGTAAGTTTCTGAAATTGGTAAAAAAATGTTATCGGCGTTAACAATTTGTCACGCACTGTAGTTTCCCCTATACCATTTCAATAAACGTCTGTTTAGATCCTTTCCAGCTCGACCTTCTCCTCATTCCTAATATGACGTTCTGGCTATGATTCAAGTATTCTTTTCCCAAATCAATGGCGGACAAATTCTTCTTGACTTTGTCAATTTTTCCTCATCAAGAATATACTTTTTTCGGAACTGGATATTCTTGCATAAGAATATTCTTGCGTTGAGTCGGAATTAAGTATGATTTTAGTATGAGATTAGGATAAGCCTAGAATCGAACCCTGTAGGCAAAGTTAATAAAGTATAGAAATGGAATGTTAGAAATTTTGTCTATTGTTAAATTCTATTATAATAATTAAATATTGTTTATATCGGAAAAAAGAGCTGGTTGTCCATTCTTTTAGAAATCTTAATATTAAATATACCAGTAAAAGAATGAAAAATGCAAATTAAATTATATTGTTTACAATAGGTTAGATTAGGATTGAGGATTCTTTTGTTGTGAAAAGTGTGCTAGACAAACATATGTAAAGCCACGTGAAATTCGTCACGTTTGAAAAACACACTTCTGACATCAGAGACCAAGTACATTCTTCCATATTGTGGCTCGGATTTCAGTCAGTGAGTAGAAGAGAAAGTCAGTCAGTAAGAGAACCACTGTTGGTCAGTTGATACTTTGGAAGCGAAGGGAGAACATTTAGACTATGTAGATTCAAATTTTAATTCCTGACGTCAATCGACCGGTCGATAAGATAAATTAAGAGGTCATCAGTATTTGTAAGTATTGTATTGTGTCATCCTTTATCACGAACGAAAGGTAATTGTGGTTTATCATCGTATAATGAACATTGTAAACCCTTCCAAGCTATGTGACCCGTCTCCTCCATAACAAGTAGTGTCTGTAAATGCCTCCTCTCCTCTAGTATGTGTTAAAATAACTGTAATATGTATAAATGTTTGCTCTCCTCCATGATCACTAGCGTTATGTCTGTACATAAGTCCCGTTATATATGTGTCCCAATATGAACTCTGCGTCATCTTTTAATAGCATCCCCTGCTACACAACATATGTATTTTGTTAGCTAACGTACTTTAGTAGTAAGGCATTTATATTAGGTTGGCAACGAAGTTCTTGACTTTTTAAATGTAACTTGTTTTCAAGTAAAATAAAAACAAACACTTATTTATTCAATGATGTATACTCCATCCGTGTTCACAACTTTTTCAACCGCTCAGCAAGATTCTCAATACATTTGCGGTAGAAATAATTTTATTTTGACTTGAACAATTAATTTTTTGTACATGGAGTTCACCACTTATCAAGGCCCAATGGCCACTCAGGGATAAAAGTTATTGTGTGTACAATAATCAAGGGATAGTGTAGCAATAGTATTGGAGAATTTGTAAGGTGTCATTACTTAGGGGGGCGGTTCATCAGGAATTTGTTTGTGTTGGACTTGAAGACATCCAGGTTGAAGTCGGGAGGGAAACAGGCAAGCGGAACAGAGTTCCACAGGCGTGCAGTTCTAAGAAAGAAGCTTTGTTCATGGAATCTACGTTTTGATGTAGGCAAAGATAGGGAATGGGGAAAATTATTGACGGTGGTTTCAGCTAGTCTGGTGTTTTTTGAAAAAGATGTGCGAGGGGGGACCAGAGAATGGAGCTCAGACGAGCACCTGCCATGGAAATAACGATAGAACAATGACAGGCTCGCTACGTCTCTTCTATGGAAAAGAGGTTGCAGGGTAGAGAAAAGGGCATCCCCCACCAAGCCACGGAGTCTATTTTGTACTCTGTCAAGGCAGGATAGGCGTATTTTAGCAGTCCCGCCCAGATGTGGCAGCAGTACTCCATCTTGGAGTTTTGAATATAACAAATAAATTTTCAGAACAATATATTAAAAAAAAACGGCTAGAACTTAGTTGCCAACCCAATAAAACCATTCTACGATATACTAATTTTCTGTCGCTCAATTACGTACAAAATGCATTTTTCCCAAGCAGGTATATAGAATTCGGATGTTTAATATAAATCTCCTTCAGTCTTTTCAAAGAGCAATTTATATGCAATGCATACCAATCTATACCGCAACGGGATTAAAGGATTGCTACGAATTCAAAGGAATCCAAAGAAACGCCTCCTTGGATGAAGAGACGTTATTCTTTTCTGCCCGGCATGATCTGGGATGCTGAATGTTTCAGTTCAAAGTGAACAGTAAAATTCGAATGATTAGCTACTTTTATGCCATTAGGTTAGTATGTATCTATATGTGTGTATATATATATATATATGTGTGTGTGTGTGTGTGTACGTGTGTGTGTGGCTGGCTATTGTTTAGATTATAAAAGAGAAATATTAAAGAGAGCAACAAGTGTCAGAAAGACAGTTTTTATCTGTAATCGGTAGTTGTAATGTAGCAAATAACGGATTGTAAGAAGCATAAGGATTTTCAATTATCGACCCTAGAAATGATCTATAGTTACATGACAAGAAATGATCTTTAACAGTCGCACCACACTCGCACACACACATTATATATATATATATATATATATATGTGTGTGTGTGTGTGTGTGTGTGTGTGTGTGTGTTTATATGGAATTTAACTATTTGGGACAGATATTACATATGAATTAATCACATAAAGTTCTCATGTATATAGCTCAATAATGCAATACTAGAGCTATATTTCTTTCTAATATACTGTATAACCCGGAGATGAAAGACTTCGTATCTGGACCATACATCCCTCTTATATCCACGCTACGCTTATTTTCGGAATTCTCATATCCGTGTCACACTGTTCATTAAGACAGGCTCTAATTTTAGACTAGATAAAATCTTTCTCATATCCTATTTTCTTATATTCGGTCTCTTATATCCGGGGTTACACTGTACCACGTTAATACACATATATTTGCTCATTTTAGGAAGGAGTTATATTATTGGTCACAAAATTGCGTACAATTGTTTCAGTCCTCAAAAGTGTTTCAGATAACAAATAAGGCCTTTTCAGTTTATCCACGTCGACTATAAACTTGAAAAGTCTTATTCGTTGGTTGAAAATCTTTTGAAATATTTTCAAATGTTTATTTTCCTAATATTACGTTGTATTTGGCTTTCAAGCGCACTTGATGCGTATGTTATTTTATTCAAATTACAACGTTTCTATATGAACTCTCATCCTCGACGTTATTCTCGCGTTGCCTACGTACAGTTCAAATATTTCAAAATACAACCGCTAGAAACCACGCGCTGCTCTTTACAAACAGACCCCTTTCTCCAAATTTACAACATGGCAAGGAAGAAGAAAAGAAAAAAAAACAAACAAAACAACACATGAAGATGGAGTATACCTCTGAAATATATTCGTGATAAATTTCAAACAAATAAAATATTTGTTTATTTTCCTAATATTACGTTGCATTTGGCTTTCAAGCGCACTTAATGCGTATTTTATTTTTGAAATATTGTTTGTTTTTTTAACGCGCTGATGAACCCCAAAAAGTTATAATTTGCCAACACTGGGGGTTGAAACAATTGTACGCAATGTTCTGACCAATAAAATAAAATATTTCCGAGAATGATTAAATACTTGTGTATACCTTTAATACTAATCAACGGATAAAAAAGTGTCATTTAATTTTATTAATAAGATTCGATTACCGTTTTAAAAATCGATCTGCAAAATTTCAGAAATTAAATTCTTAAAGTTAGTAATTTTTCACATCTGCCAGCTCTTATATCACTACAAGGCTCCAATTCACTCATGCATGCAATACGGTTGCCATATTACAGCTAGTACACCAACCATTAGTCTCTCCCTCTAAGTAGAGTACAGAAAAGACATTCAATTTAATAGGTTCGGCACTGTTTACTACAGTCGCATCGCCGCCATGTTGCGTTCCTATACATTTTACAATTCGAGAGAATGTGCCCCTTTAAACTTAATTCACTTGTATCCAATCGACACAAATACCCCCGAACAAGCCGGTAATCAGGAAAATCCCACACTTTTACTCTAGTGTTACTTAAATGGCCGAAAGTTTTATATTTTAATAGATTCTGCTATCGAGCTGCGAATCACATGACGACTTCATGTTTCAACGACTATACAAACATGCAGAAATTTTAATGTAATGTTAACAAAATTCTCGACGCTCGACTTCCCACGTACAATGCCCACATAAATCGTATCCTTACGTATCATTGGCAATATGTATTGATTAGGGTGGATATACTTCTTTAGAACTAATGAAGCATACGCGATTTTCACAAGCCATGTATGGAGCACTGCTGCCATATCTGGGCAGGAGCTGCTAAAAACAGCCTATACTGCCTTGACAGAGTACAAAATAAACTTCGTGTCTTAGTGGGGGATGCCTTTTCTCTTCCCTGAACCCTCTCTCCCACAGAAGAGACGTTGCGAGCCTGTCTTTGTTTTATAGTCATTTCTATGACAAGTGCTCGTCTAAGCTCCAGTTTCTTGACCCCTCGACAATCTTTCACGAAAACCCCCGTCTAGCTGAAACCATTGTCGATAATTTCTCCCATTCTGTGCCTAAACCAAAACGTAGATTCCATGAACAAAGCTTGTTTCTTAGAAGTGCACGCCTGTGGAACTATTTTTCGTTTGCCTGTTTCCCACCTGAGTACAACTTGGATGTCTTTAAGTCCAACATAAACAAATTCCTGATAAACCGCCCCCTTAAGTAAGACACTTTATCAAATCTCTATTACTAACGATTACCGCGATATTATCCCATTGATTACTGTACACGCAATAACCCTTATCCCCGAGTGACTTTCGTGCCTTGATAAGTGATGACATTCATGTAAAAAAATGTAATATATACCCGTGGCGACGGGTGTATTAAACCTTTATAGTTGATGTTTAATTTAAATCAATGTTTATTCAAAGGAAAGCACCGAAATTACGCATGCTATGCGTTTGTGTAAAAGAGCGAGAGAGAAAGGGGGAAAGGGGGAGGGAGAAAGACATATACAGAGATTTGATTTGATTAGTCGCCCGGCGCGTGCTATTCGCGTTTCCGGAGCAACACGGGAAAACACGCCTTTTGTTGTTCGAGTATTACTGGCTTAGGGCGATGAAATTGGCACCATCTGGACGTCAATGGGTTGCGTAACTTCGTTCCTACCCTTGTCCCTCTTTGACTCCAAAACTTCAAACATTTTAATTAACACAGAGACAATTATATATAACAAGAAGTGCGCAATAATATTATATCCAGTTTATGACTAAGTATCTATGGAATTCATGGGTGTGTTTTACAACAGACCAAAGGAGAAAAGATGTTAAGAGGTAACTATATAACACATAAATGTTACTAAGAGCAAGATAGTTTACTCTAGTATAAACTTGGATAACTTTTTGGCGTTTTCCTTGATTTTAAAGTGTGTTTTAAATGTGAAACGCGACTAGTGCTGAGTGTTAAATTCAAAAGAAAGATACAGAAATGATGTTCTTGCCTTTGGAATCCCAGGAATCGACCAAAATCTCGTAAAGAAATAAAACCAATAATAGAAATCCACCAAACAAATAGTACCATTATATTTATTGGGTGAATTTCTATCATCATATGATTTATCTCTAGTTTAGTTTTAACAACAATTCTAAGGTAATAGCGCAATGGCTGGAAATCGATCTGAAAGTCGCATTTCTTATTTTGTCTTTCAAGAAAAGCGAATTTAATAGAAGACGATAGAAGTTCTATTTTATTTCCAAGCTCATTAAAATGATTTCTTGCTGACATAGACTTTTATTTACTATACTGTCTCCAGGATGCGTTTGATTAGAAACATACGATCCGTGAACAGTTAGCATTAAACGCGTACTAGCAATCAAAACTCTGAAGACAGGAAATCCCATAAACAGGTTTAATGAAGGTAGATACGGTAAAAAACTGAAAGAAACAAATAAAAACATTGTTCAGAATACAAAGAGAAAGAGCCCAGAATGAGAAGTTATAAAATGGCTGAATCGGGGGGTCGTATGCGTAAGGAAATCAACGACAGTTAGAAATAAGGAGGCCGAACTCGTGGATAAAGAAAATAAACAAAGTTCGTAGTTAAAATGGAATAATATAAAAAATAATATTTAGGTGTTAAGCAGTGTCTTTAAGAAGGGGGTAAATAATGTTTCTTGTCGGAGGTGGCTTAAAACGGCGAAGGATAATGGGAGATAAAAAACCGAACCATGTGGCTAGAAAGGCAGCTAAAAGTAGGGGACAAAACACAAGCCAACCTACCGGTGTCGAGTCAGGGGAACTTTATAAGAAAAATGTCCGGCCAAGGGAGATAACTGTTTCAGGGACAAAACAACTGAGAGATATAATACTCCTCGCCTGACGTCTTAGACGTCATAATTTTTCTAGTTCTCGGTACAAAGAAGGACAGTCTCGATAATGGGTCTGAGGAGGAGCTTGGTGCCATCCTTTCTGGAAATCATGACTTCCACTTTCTTCACTAGGTTGTCTTCACTGGGGAATACACATGTGATCAGCCCTAAGGGTCACTCGTTTCTCGCAGCCTGGTTGTCTTTGAGCTACACCACGTTCCCTGGTTGGGTTTATCTGATCTCCACTTAGTGCGTGTTTGGATCGAAGACAAGTATTCTCTTCTCCATCTGCTCCAGAAAGTTTCAGCCTAATGTTGGATAAATTTACATTGACTTTTGAGGATATCTTTGGGTCCATAATTGTGTTCGTGTGTGAAGGATATCCCCACTTTCCAAGTGAGGAGGGTAGCAGGTGTAAGTATGCCAGGTTCATCCGGGTCTGTTTATACCGGGACGAGAGGTCGAGCATTGATTATGGCGGTGACTTCTGCTGAGAAGGCGGGAAGTATCTCATGGGTCAATCTCTGTTTGTGCTGCAGGAAAATAGCGTCCAATATCTTTTTGTAATGACAATCATTCTTTCCCAAGTTCCTCCCATATGAGGGGCATGGGGAGGGTTGAACGACCAGGTACAGTCTTGATCTGTTAAGTATTTAGTGATGGAGTTCGTACCTGTATTGGATTCGATGCCCAACTCCTTACAGGCACCCACAAAATTGGTCCCGCGGTCGGAACGTATATGTTTAGTCGGGCCGCGAATGGCAAAGAAACGCTTGAGGGCGTTAATAAAACTGGAGGTGTTCATCGATTCAATTACTTTGATGTAAAAATTCCGATTGACTAATTGCTCAACTCCCGGATTATAGGTAGGCTGATTTCCTCTGACTGCTTGCCTGAGGCAATAGATAGCTACAGCTGGAGATAGGCTGTTGCCGAAGACGTGAACTCTTATTCGGTATTCGGCGATTCCTTGGATTGGGTCATTTTCACAGTACCAAAGGAATCTTAGGAAGCTTCTATGTTCTTCTTTCACCAGGAAACAGTGAAACATCTGTTCAATGTCTGCAGTGACGGCACCAATTTCTTTGCAGTAAGGACTCCGACCACAGTGCTAATTCGGTCGGGTCTGCTCAACAGCAAATCGTTCAAAGGCACCCCATCATATTTGGCGCTGGCGTCGAAGACAATTCCGATTTTCCCAGGTTTTTAGAATAGTATACACCAAAGAAAGGTAGGTACCAACATGCCTCTTCCTTTCTAAGTGGGGTGATTTCCTCAGCATGACCATTCTCAAACAGCTTTTTCATGAATAAAAAGAAGAGTCTGTGTCTCTGGCTTCTTGTCGGGGCTGCGCTTCAATGAAGAACATCGTCTATCTGCTAGTTTTTTTTTATTATGGGGAAGATGACATCGGGGAGATCGGAAGGATAGTGGAGCAATTCAACTGTTGTTTTTGTCTTTTTTAGTCCCCCATTTCCATGATGTTGAGAAAGGCGACGTCCTCAATAGAAGGCGCTACCTTTTCATCATCTTTTGTCTGTCGAAATGGGTATCTTTCCATTTCGGTAGGGTATGGTCTATCAATGGTTCTGCACCTTTCTCTAACCTCAAGATTGTTTGGGCGTGGTTAAAAAAGGGTAGGGCGTTCCTTTTCGGGTATATAAGTATGCAAAATCTTTATGATGAGTGGAGGGTGAAACTTCCCTAAGCAGACGTTGCCTACTATGACCGATCTAGGTCTAATTTCTGGGCATATGGAGCATCGCGGGACCGTTTATTTGTTGATGCACCTTGTAGATTCTTAAGATGTCTCGTCCGAGAAGGAGCATGATAGGATTTTTAGCCTCCATCGTGGGGATGAGGTGAGCTATCCTTTTAAGGTGTGGATGGTGGAATGTTGCCTCAAGGGTTGGGATGCTGGACCTATCATTAGGTATTTCATCACACTCGACCAGGGACCAGGCTGGGGAGTGGGATGCTGGTTTTTCCATTTAGGGATTCCACTGTGAAACCTACTGCTCTTCTTCCTGTGGTCGGTATTGCTCCGGCCCAGGTGTTCAAGGAGTAAGGGAAACTCGGTCTGTCACTCTTGAAGGTGTCGACGACTTCTGAGCGTGCCAAGGACCGGTTGCTTTGTTCGTCTATGATGACATACATTTTTACCGCCTTGTCTGGTTGGTCGGCTGGGTAAACATTCACCAGGCAAATATTAGAACACGACCTTTCCAATAGGTTGTAACCGCAAACCTGTGTGCATTATGAGACCAATCCGAGTGTTGCCGGGGAGTCGTCCTCCTTGCCGTGCTTTGTAGTAGGTCTCACATCGACGATCCATGGAGGTGGCCCTGGATGAAGAGCAGTGATGTGGTATTCGCTGTCACACTCCTTGCATTTAACGTTAGCTTTGCAGAACCTGGATGTATGTGCTGTAGATGAGCACCATTCGAAGCAGATGCCATTTTCTCTTATGAAAGCCTCGTACTCTTTCAAGGGTTTCTTTCGAAAGGCGCGGCATTTTGACAATGGGTGAAATACCTTGTGCCGTGAGCAATATTGCATGGGTATGTGCTTGTTCTTGTTTTGTCGACTCTCAAAGTTGGAAACTGTGGGGGACACTTCAGTTTTGTTCACTGATATTGCTCTGTGTTTGCATTCTTGTGGGGGGACCCTGTCCACCGGTGGGTTAATCCTGAAACTTGGAAAATTTTTGATCCGCGCTTGCTGTATGACAAAGTTCACGAACACTTTGAATGGAGGGAACATTACTTGATGGCACTCTTTGTACTCGAAGCCGACAGATAACCATCTATCTTGAAGCGAGGATGGCAATTTGGCAATGAAGTCCTCGTGCGGTGTCCAGAAAAGTGAGTCCAGGAAGGTCTCTATCTTCCTTAGCCGACAGGAGTTCAGTAGCTAGATCGCAAAATTCTCTTAGTCTCACAGAATTACTGATAGACAGTCCTAGAAAACCGTCCACTCATTTAAAGAGCGTATTTCCTATCATCTCGGGGGCAACGTAGCATTCAAGTCGGTCCCATATTCTCCTAAGTCCCTTCTCTGGAGGATTCTGGTGGGCTGATCTTAATCTTCTTGCGTGTTCTCCTGACTCTTTACCGAGCCACTTTATGAGTATGATTTTCCTCACTACATGTGAGACTGAGGTGTTTCACGGCACTTTGGAAAGACCGTTTCCAAGTTCGATAGTCCTCAAGTCTGTCAATTAAAAGAGGCAGTCCAGTAGTAATCAATTCACGCCGGGTAAGGTACCTCACAAGGTCTGACATATATTGGGACTGATAAGCATCCCTGTTATCAGTGAAGTTCCAGTTGTCGGATGGTTTGGTGCCTTCCACATGTGAGGTGGGTGGGTGAAAGCTGATAACAAGGGATGATCGCGTGGGCCCCTCTGAGCTCCTCTGCCTGAAAGGAGGTGATTGGTCTCCAGTTTTATACCGGTCATATTTGTATTCTCGAAGTGGTTGGGATCCGATAATTTTTCTTTAGGCTGTTTTGCCTGGTGGGTTAGGTAGCCCTTGACTCCTGTGTTAGGGTCAGCAAGTGTAACGTCAAGGTCCAAATGGTGGCAGTTAGACCGTCGTTTAACTCATCGGCAGCTGCCCTGAGAACTTCCGCCTCGGCCACGGCGGCAGCTGTTTCCTTTTGGAGCTGCACCTTTTCCAACTCCATCCTTATTTTGATTTCTTTGTCGATGAAAGCTAAACGTGCTTTGCCCGCCCCAGCCTTCGCTTGAACGATAGCAGCGGCGGCAGCTATTGATGATCTGCTGGAGGACGGTGAGGAGCAATAAGCATGAGACCTTGTGCAATTTGACGTGTTGTCTGACATCGTTGAAGGGGAGAAGGGAAAGGTCGCCCGTAATAAGGCAAAGTCTAAAGGAAAACTGAAAGAATAAAACGAACGGTGTGGGCACCGCTATTGTTGGAGTGGTGTCCGTTTACAAGATGGATAAGTTCTTATCTCCGTGTGGGAAACCTTAATCCGCTAAGAACTGTGTGAACACGGCTACGGTTGGTAGGGTTTGTAATTCTGACGGTTAGAGTGCATTCCACGTGTTATCCGTCCATCTGGGAAGCCTCCGTTTTTTACTATACTGTCTCTAGGATGCGTTCGATTAGAAACATACGATCCTTAAACAATTAGCTTTAAACGCGTACTAGCAAACAAAACCCTGTTTATGGGATTTCCTGCCTTCAGTGTTTTGATTGCTAGTATGGGTTTAATGTTACCTGTTCAAGGATCGTATGTTTCTAATCAAACGCATCTTGGAGACACTATATTCATTGTTTTCGAGTTAATTTGAATTGTCTCCTGAAATGAGAATGAACTATAACTATTTTTCTGAGATTTAAATGAAAACAGATAGTAGAGCCTTTTTTGTTATGGTAAAGCAGAATTTAAGAAACGATTCAGGAAAGATAGATTAAAATGTGTTTAGTAAAATACTGAAAAAATAATATAATGCCTTGACTGATAAAACAAAAAAATCTAGCCCCGTTTTAAGTTCAATCTAATCTTCAACATAAATTCAATTGAAAGTTTTATAAAGATTCAATTGAAAAATCCATATAGACTCACAAATTCGAGAACAGTCTATCGCCGTGGATTACGTAAAGTGTTGAGCTAAAATTCCATATAAATTAACAAGTCCGGCATTAAAAACTTGGAGTTTCATGAGATTCATCTGAAGAAGATCGAAGGTTACAGCTGACAAAAATTTCTAGAGATTGATATCCAAGATGAGAATATTACTCTAAAAGAAAAAAAATCAATAATACAAATCATTGTGACGTTTCTGAATTTTTTATATGAGAACTTGTTATTCTTATTATTTGGATTCATCGGACTACTGTTCTCATCTTGAGGATCCATGGCTCAGTGGTTAGCGTACTTGAAAAAATAAATTGTAAAAAGTAATATTCTCCTGAAGGTTAAAAGTTCACCTCTCAATGTGGGCGACCTAAAAATACAATTGCCAATTACTTATGACCTCTATCCAGTCATAGCTGATGGAACAAGTGTAGTAAATAAAAGGTTCCGCTCGAAATTCCGTCTAAATTCCTGAGTTCGATAGAAACATTCCCGAGTTCGACAAAATACACCTGAAGATAGTTGGAGGTTAAATCGAACAAAACGTTGTAAAAATCACACTCAAGATAAAAACAATATTTCGATTAATCCAAATAATACAAATCATTGTTTATAAAATTCTGAAAAATCGATTTTCCGTGTCGTCAAACATCCTTATTATTACCCAGCAAATTAGAAAGCGATCACGTTGCTTCAAAAACTTAGAATACAAAAACCACAAAATGCTAAATTGGATAATCTAATCTTACTCTTCAACTCAATTTTCTATATTAGTAAAACAGTTTTTAAGTCTTTATCCAAAGTGCTCAACATCTGGTATAATGATTAGAATTATTAAAAATTTCCTAAGCTTGAAGTTTATTTTCATGTACATAAGATCTTAGTTTTTAATTGTCTTCTCCCCTTTCTGTTCTGTTTTTACCAGCGTTTTTTTTATTGAAATCGCTCTAGACTAGGCGTTATGCCACTTAGTGTGAGAAGCTACCACAGATGAAACATAGTTCTCGAAAAAAATAAACCTATTGGCATTCATCTCGAAAACAGCCAGGAAGGAAACAATCATTAAAAAAAGTGTTCCATAAGGCTGTAATTTTTAGAAATAAATTCCTGGAATAAAAAAAACTTGATTAAATAATGTATGACACCAGCGAATTATGTAGATTACTAAACTAACGAGTCAAACGAGTTTAAAACAAGAAAACAACGAATAGATAAAACAATATTGACGAACAAATGCCAAAATAGGATGTATTCATTAAAAACTGAGGCTGAAAAAAAATCACGTCTGTGAAAGAGAGATTGCAGTGAAGAAGAAAAGGTGGGAGTCAACCAAGTTACATATATATCTTCTGCGTTTTTATCAAACACCCACAAATGAGAAAGAGGCTCACCAGCTCATATACGAGGCGCCTTCAATAATTTCCCTATCCATTTTGTATAGGGACTTAGAATTGGCATAGACGCTCAAAAACTCAATATGTTATTGCGATACATCTTAAGTGATGATTGACAATTTAAATGATTTCATGTTTCAATGGACAGCTACAGGTGGAATTAGAATACACCTTACAAAACCTGGTTGTCACAGCTGATGAATTTCAAAAATGCAATCTGAGCGTGAGGACAATTTAGATAAACGATATGCAATTAAATTTTGTTAACTTTAAAAATGCAACAGAAACGTATGAAATGCTTCGGGCTGTTTTCGACTACATTGCATGAATCGAGCGTCAGTTTTTGAGTAAAAAAAAGCTGGAAGTCTGTGAGAGATGGTGAGAAGTATGCGAGGAGTCACAACACCAGAGTTGATTGGCCAAATAAAGAATTTCATGGTAAGGATCGTTTCATGTGTCTATAGAGACAATAAGTGCAGAGTTTGATATCAGTACATGCAACTGTACATACAAATATTCGCGAAGAACTGAAGATGCGGAAGATTTGCACGAATGCACCAGTGGTCAACTCTATCCTTGTCACAGACTATTCGACCAAGATTGGCATCGAAACAGTTCCTCACCATCCCTATACTGCATAAATTACTCCCTGTGTGTTTTGCTTATTTCCTAACCTCAAGGAAAACAGTAGAGGCTGTCTTTATGAGACAATTGAGGTTTAAATTGGCTGTTTTTGTTTTACGGCATATCAACCCTTTTCAGGATATTTAATACCGAGCCCAGTGGTTTTGAAAAAAAATGTTTCATTAGAATATTTTTTTCAAGTCGGTTTCTATTTAACCTCTAGTTGAGACCATAACAGGTACTACCACTCCGGGTCAGAGTGGATCTGGGAGCAATGGTAATTAAAGGATGGCTCCACACTCCCCAAGGCCCGCAAGCTGGAAGCCTCACTATCGGATATAGTTTATGGTCATATCCAGGACCGACATTTGAGGAAATGAAAGATGCTCTGATGAGGATCATTGGCACGCTCACACAGGACTTCCATGTGACCTTGTTGGAATTGGACAAGAAGCGCATTCCAGCTGAAGGAAATTACTTCGACGAGGATTGATGTTTCGCGTATGTACTATCAATAAAAGTGCGCATACGAAAATGACTGAAAACTTATTGAAGGCACCTCGTATGTGTAACGTAATCCCCCATTGAGGAGCGTTAGAACTACGCTGAGGTAGCTTTGTATTCCCGGGTGACGCCAGATAATCCAAGGATTTAAGATAGAGAAGATAAATATACATATTTTATTTCATGTCAAAATAGATATTGTATGAAAATCAGAGAAATATTTTTACGGCTAAAAGTTGACGACAGGAAATTTCACTTAGAACCTTGTCTGGCCTTAAATGAACCCAGGGTCGGATGTCAGAATTGACATCTGTCCTTGAAAATAATGAGAGAATTTCAGGTGTTGGAACAGTGCCCACTCAGGGACCTAGGGCTTAGGATTTCGTGGAGATTTCGTGGCGAAATCTTATTGGCTGGGGAGAATTCCAACCCCATCCATTTACCTTACTATATATACGACTGCCGTGCGAATATTAGCCAGAGTTTCAGAGTGTGGAGAGTAGAGTTGAGTCACAGAGAGTGTGGAGAGTTGAGTCGCAGAGTAGAGCAGAGACGTAACCCCTCCCCACCTCATCCATCCGGCGGTCGCTGTCTGTGAAGAGAGTTGAGACTTTGAAAAGAAATTGCAAAATCTGAATGAGAATTGTAAAAACATTTTTGTACATAATTTTATGAGAATTAAGCTTTTGTAGATAGACTACAATCGTTTGTCTTTCTTCCTGCATGCCGCTTCGATATTCGCTTTCAGCATACCAGATTATGTAACAACCTCCGAGGAGTCTAGACGACACGTGTCGAGAATCCAGAGAAATAAGAGTTCTAACCACCTCCTCGAAGGAGGCGTTGCATATGCCATCAGTACTCTATACATCTTCTGATAGTGAGTTTTGAAGTGATATAGAATAGCCTTGTCATTGTGATCAGTGGTTTCAAAAAAGATTACTACACCCTACTCTCTTCTCTTATATCACTGTCACATTGTACCAGTTGTGCTTTCTTGCAGAGATATAATCGGTCATCTATGACTTCTTACAGTTCTTTTCGGTCTATGTTTGTTATAGAGAGAGGAGAGGTGCGAATGAACTGGAAATCTGGGCCATCAGAAATGGAACCTGGAATTGGATGACCTGGTCCTATGACGCAATTCGGTTTATGGGTCAGACCGTTGAATGGAGCAAAGTTTGAATGAACTTAAACCCTGACCGACAAAAATGAAACTCGGGAATAAGATGACGTAATTCGGCCGCAAGTAAGACCAAAAGCAAACGCAGAGAGGGTCAGAATATGGGTCGATGACGTAAATTGGTTAACGGATTACGAGGTCGAAAATTCATAAAAGTCAAATGATAAACAAAAGAACGAGTCAGTCAGAGAGTGACAGCAAAGAGGGGAGGACAGACAACGCTCAACTGCCTGTCACGGTCGCAACCACACCCTCTCCACCTACACTATCTCCACCACCACCTCCACCGCCGTATTATGTGTATATGAATGTTTATTAAATAAACCAGGTTGTTTTATAACATAGCGTCTCGTTATTCATTGATAAATGAGCAGCGGCCATTCCATTCACTAGACGACTTACAACAAACATATATGCATAAATGTCAAACGAACTATATCTATATCTATCGAGATATTCAAAAATCTCGGATAGTTTAAATACAGGCTTGGTGCTAATGAAATAGACGTCACCGCCATACCACCCAGTATATAACATGTGCACATGACTTGATGTTACATCAACTGTTCAATTTTTGGCAAATGGTACATGGGATATACTCTAATGTGACGATGTGTGTAGGAGCCGTGCCATTACAACATGATGTCAGGTATTTCACACTTTTTACTTGGGTATTAAAAAGTCTTAAACGAAAAGTCTTAAAAGAGGAAAATTTATGATAAAATAACAACCTCGCACATTTATATTTAGAAAAGAAAAAAGTAGTGAAAGATTTTTCATCGTGAAATTGAGAAAATACTTGGTTATAAGTCTCGATTTACCGCTTACTGGGTAGGAAGCGAGTGTTCATTTTTGTTAAATTTATATAGGAAATGGGTGTCAATTTTAAATTTCCTATATATATTTAAGATCTAAAATATTATCTTTCTAAATTATTTTTGTAATGTATATTTTTCTGGCTGTTTACAAATAATCGTAAAATTGTAGAAAGTAGCTTTTCGCGGTTATAAACTATGTCGCCTGTGATAGGAAATATGCATCGTAATTTGTTTTACACTTATTTAAATCTATAATTAATCCCGTAAATTGTTTTCAGTGGATTTCCCTTCTTAATATTTTTCAAAGGTTATGTAGCTTATTTTTAGTTCAATCATTCTTTTATATTTCATCTAGGAAACGCAATTACACGGGTCAGGCTAGTTTAAAATAAAGAATGTCGATGGGCACATATTTATAAGTACTTGCAGATTATTCACACGTATAGAACATAATTCTGATGTTGTACTATAGATATTTCAAACACCATGTATATATATATATATATATATATATATATATATATATATATCGTGTGTGTATCTGCGTGCGTGTGTGTGTGTGTGCAAGAAGGTCAATATGTTTGCAATACACACGCAATGTATGTATAAATCGATATGCATAGAGTTAATCAAGCATGCACACACAGGCTTACTTAATGCCTATTTTCGTCGATCGATTATAAGGTAGTGACCACACAAAATCTGAACACCATTATCTCCTTCTCTTCTCTCCCTCCTCTCTCTCTCTCTTTCTATCTCTCTTATTTTCTCTGAGAGCGCCTTAACTTTCCCTCGTGCTTTGACAGAAATTGATCTCTTCGTTTTCCGGTTGCACGGACCCTGGCGTCACATGACCAATCTAGAAAATTGCCTTTTGCCTTTTTTGACGACACTTTTCTGCCTAAAATCTGACAGCTTAAGACCGGCGAAATTTTAAATGAATTCATCGATGGAACATACGAACCGATCGTTCTTGTTCGCATGCGCGTAGAGAATATAATCTAGAATGTTGATTATTGTTTCACCGGTCAGATTCCTTAACTTTAAATAAGGATTCGCTCTAACCTATCAGAACATTGTTAATTGATGTGACAAAGTTTAAATGGTTAACAACATTGGCTGACGATTTGGGTGTGTCACTTTCGAATCCTGCCCATTCCTTAGTATTTCAATTCGGAATTTTGGCAACCATTACATGTTTTCTGCTGCAAGTATACCATTTTCTGAGTCAAGCATGCTAAGAAAGACATGAATTTCCAAAGTTTTACTTAGGAAAGCTGGCCTAAAATAATTCGGTTAATTAGTACGGCAAAATAAGCTTTATTAAAGAGAACTCGACTTGTATACAATGTATAAAATTTCAATGTCAGTTTAATGTGCCATGTTTATTTGTAGTAATTTACTTTACTATCGGCATTTTAGTGGAGTTTAATTTTTTTTTAATTGTTTTTTTAATTCATCTTCGTAATCTATTGTATACTATTTGGTGAAAAAAAAGCCCGCTTTAATTGGAATTTTCTCAGACGAGTTTGTACACAGTATTTAGTGTTGAATCATGTACAGTCACTAATTCACAATTGACTTTTCACAATGATATTTTTTCGTAAAGCCTCCATTAGAACCAAAGATGTTAACTTAAATGCTCTTATTATTTATACAACTATAAACATATTGTTTGTTATTATTTTGTCCAATGATACGGCCAATGTAATCTCCGCCTTAATTAGACGCTTATCTAAAGTTGAGAATATTTATATTGAAATCGGAAAACTATGCCACATGCAAAATGAACACGTTTTTTGAAAGCCGTTTTAGACGAATTTAGTGGTAGCTGATCCTGATCTATATCATATTGTAACGAAATATGGGAAGTTTATGCATAACTCATTCAACTTATTTACTTCGTTTCAGTTTATATTACGGCACATCAATCTTTTAGGGTTTTACGACAAATGTTCTTATCTAGTTAGAGTTCTACACTTTTGGAACACCCGTTAATTATTAGTTCGAGCAATTGTTAAATATTCGCTGTTGTGTGTCGCTCGAGTTGACTTGCCACTGTAACACTGGTCTCTGTAAATGGAATCCTTATAACATGCGTAAGAATAATAAGACCGAAACTGTTCTCTTTGCATGCTGTAGAGTTTATTCACACACGCAGCAATCCGGAAACGCATCACCGAATTCTTCGCTGGCTTTTTATCTTGAACTCGCTAGCTACATTTAAAAATAACTCTCTTTCTGCTCCAAAATGCAAAGTTCACATACGTTCTTGTCGCTTTCCTAAGAACAACTCAGCAACATATCCTCTTTTTAATCTCAGTTCACAAAGGTTGTCTTCCCACAATCTGTCCTCAACTCCTGTCCGTACGCGCCTGTTCCCATGACGTAACAATCCGACGACAAATAAGGCCCTATGTAATGTAACTGTAAAACACTAATTCGGCCTTACTTTTTTGTGATATCACACCCTCCCGTCACTCCGCCGCCGTGGTTGGCCGCTTTCGGTACACCCCACATTCAGTTACTCAAACTAAAACCTATATTCATGACCGAGCTGAAACTGATAATTTGCTAACGCAAGGTCCTATTATATAACGATATGAAGTGTCTGCAGACATTTATGTCCGCGTGAAACTTTTATACATAATATAATTTCAATATAGTAAATAGCATAAAGCTAAGTCAACTGGTAACTAGTCCTAGCAACCGATGTAACAGTTTTTAGTCTTTTTAGCCTTCTTAATCCTTCTTTATTGCTGCTTTTTTGCATCAACACTTATATCTCTTAATCCGTCTGTGTGCTTGTCTGTCTGTAATAATTTTTCTCTGAAACTATTGTAGACCTTGATAATAAGGCAAAGAACTTCAGACTTATCAATGCTCTGAACTTTTGCTATGACTAGGTGCGCAACAGCTAGAACCATCGCTGGGTTGCCACGAATAACGGTGACGTGCCCATAATGAGGAAAACAAAATTTCCGGCCATTGGTGTGGTTTGAAGTGAGGGCCACATCATGCCATTTTACATTTTCGAAGTCGGCTTTAAAGTCAACCCCAAAGTGTACCTCAATGTGCTTAAGAATGTGGTGATCCCCCACTGCTATCAGGTGGCCGCTGGCAAACCATGGGTGTGGCAGTACGACTCGGCGGCGTTCCATAAGTCCAAAGAAACCCAGGCTTGACTACGAATTTATACCTTTCTCTCACTGGCTCCCTTCCTACCTCGCCCTGAACCTACTCGATGACTTTATTTAGTCATACGTAGAGAACATCACTAACGTGACCTCTCACCACATTAAAGCCAGCCTGATCGCCTCAATCCGCTGAGTATCAACCGAACTCCCGGCGGCGCCTGTGGAAAAGGCATTCTCCGAGTTCCGAACCCGTATCGAGGCGGTGTTGAGGTGGAGGCGGCTATATTAATAGATATTAGTTCTACTACATAATCAAATTACCGGAATTTTTTTTTTCAATAAAAGTTTTAAAATAAAGTTGTAGTGTTGTTTTCTTTAGGGTAATAATCTTATCGTTGACTCTGTATTTATATATTAACAATTTCGCAGATATATAAAATGTTATTTAAAAAACAGATTTTGTTTTAAAAGTTTAAAGTTTTGGGTTAATAATTAGATAAAAGCGTTTTAAAAAGTTCCATACTATGCATATATGTATGTATGGTCAAGGTCTGGTGTGGACGTGTGTTAAAATCACACAGATGTCTTAGCGTCATACTGTGCTTCTTCCAGACAAATCAACCCCACGTGCGCGTCACGACGACTGCCATGCAGACGGGGCTCTGATGAACGGCGAGTGTCCTGCGCCGTATAACTGGACCTCCACTGCCTTATGGGCCAAGGTTCTTTAACTAAAGGCTAAGGGTGTGGTAACCCTGATAGAAACCTCCAGAGTTGCTTGGGCCCTGCAAATTAAGTCCCAGTCATGGATCAAATGGCATGATGGGCGGAGAGAGCTCCGTAAGCCATGGCGAAAGCAACCTCTCTAGGAGTAGGAAAGCTCTGAAATAGAACCTGCGGCGACTGCTGCATCCAATGATGCTGACTTGCTCTTCTTTTTGGTTCAATATAGCAATTGTTCAGAGAATGGGATTGTCTCGCTCCAAAGTCTTTCCTCATTATAAAAAGCTTCAAGCACAGTCATTACTTGATATGTAATGGAAAACACATTTTACCATCAGTATGTATCTCGATAACAAAAAGGATGGCTGTAGGGTAAAACGGCAAACGGACACTCAATGAGGACTGATGCGGCTATGGGCGTAAATGGAAATAAAGACTCTGGAACATCCAAGGTCTGGACCAGCAGGTGTTCAAAGCACCACAGCCTGGACCTGGTCATCAGCAGATGTGCAGGACTATAGAAGGTTCATAAAAGTGACCGTCCGGCACGTGTTGCTAGTGGCACTCATCTGCTTCATTTGAGCCAGAAATGTATTAAGTAATGGCAATACTCGAGTACGAGTTTGCTGCCATCCTGTATGTATGTATGTATGTATGTATGTATGTATGTATGTATGTATGCATGCGTGTGTTTGTATGTTTTCCCACTAGGTGTTGTGTTATTGTTGGAGAGATAGCAGCTGACTTAAAAGAATGTCAGTAAGAGTCACTCCAATAGCTGTCCCTTGAAGAGGCATTGTTGATGTTGAGGGTCGAGGCTCATCGCAGATATCACTGGTCAGGTCATGTCATATGCTACTGGTACCATGTAACCCAGTACTACCTGCCTCATGGTCTGGTCACCGGCAACTAAACTGGTTCCCCCACCAGACTTTGTGAGGAGGGCGGCTAGTCTCCCTGAAGGATTAAAAACAGGACCTTCCAAAGGGCGAATGGACCATTTTTCGGAGTCAACGGCCAACTAGCACCGTGTACATTTGTGTATATATATATATATATATATATATATATATATATATATATGTGTGTGTGTGTGTGTGTGTGTGTGTGTGTGTGTTGGGGTGGAGAGGGCTCCCCTAAGCCGTGGTAAGACAACCTTTCTAGGAGAAGATAATCTCTGATTTCAAAAGCCATAAAGCTGGAGACCAGTACGTACTCGCATTAAGTCGGTCTGCAGATTAACTTGTTGGTGACTATCTTGCTCTTGCTTGTTGCTGGATCTCAACATTTTGAACCGAGAGAGACTTAGCTGTCGTACAATGCTAAGACTCTGTAACATCATCTTTGTATAGATACTCCCTAAGGCATTAGGGGTCATGGACATTAGTGTCTGAGGGAGTGGCACTCGTCATATAAGACGTTGCAATCATGTGTGTATGTATGCATGCGCGTGTGTGTATGTTTTCCAACTAGGTGTTGGGTTTGCTATTGGAGAGATAGAAGCTGACTTAAACGAATGTAAGTAAGAGTCACTCCCGTAGCGGTTCCTAGGATAGGCATTGTTGAGGGTCGAGGCTAATCGCAGATATCACTCGGAAGATCTCTACTTTAGCTAATCAAGTCAGCTTTTAATAGGCGTAGTCAATTGAACATAAACTTGTTTGCGTTTGTTAAGATTCTCATTGGTTCACAAATATTTAGTAAACACTTTCCTGCTAGATTCTGATTTGCTTTTGAAAGTGAGGAAGAAAATGTATCCAAACTAACCGGTGAAAGAAAGAAGATAGCTATGTGAGCAATTTGCTTTCTTAGCGTTCGTCTAAATTTCATCTCGATTCAGTCAATACAAATACAAAAAAATCATTAATCCTCATCTGAAAAACACGTTACTTTATTTTATTTATAAGATACTATTCATTTACAAATATAATATTTGATACAAATCACTTTTTTAAAATTTACTTTTCGCATTGTCTTTTTTGCCGCAAATAAAAGAATCATCTGTCAATTTGATGATATGTTTATTGGTTTAATTAAATTACTACGTAAAAATAATGTGATCTTAGTCTTTTACATCATCTGCTTATGACACTCTTCCCGAGAGTCCAGTGTTTAAACACTTTGGTCTGACATTCATGGGAAACATGAATTGGAATAAATACATAGATGATAATTCCAAGTCTGCTGCAAAGAATGTAGGATCCCACTATCAAGCTAGTAAATTTCTCACGCCTGCGACTATCTTATATGCATACAAATCCACAATTCGCCCTTGAATTGGGTATTTTTCGAACATCTGGGCTTGTGCGCCAACCACTATTCCCTTTCGCTTGTAACAGTCACAGAAAAAGACCTCGCACTGTCTAAAATAAACTCGCACTGTCCCATCCCTGCAATGTGAAATAGTCACATATTTGTCGCATTTTTGCACCTGTTCTACAAGTACTTCTGCGGAATGAACTTTTCTCCTTCAATGTAAATTCACCCGTTAACACAGACCAGCAGTATCATCACACTGATTCATTCCAGATGTCCCCAAGTGGCGAAAAACCTTTTATATCAAACTGGATGCATTCAGATTTCTGCCTTGTTCCCCATTTTGCAGAGGTATTAACAGGCAGACATTTAAATACAAAAAAACACATTTTTGTATAGCTCCTTATTTTATACGCCCCCTATAAATCTCACCGCAACTCGCAGTAGCCCCCGTACGTCTCATTTGCAATAGTATTTGTTTGAAATGAATAGATGTTAAGAAACGCTTCAGTATTAATCACTTCTCTAATCCTGAAAGAGGGAATAATGAGCAGTTACATTTGGAGGCACTAATGGGTTACTTGAAAGGAAGAGGATAAAGAAATGCTATACACAGACCGACCAATCTGCTATATGAAAAACAAAAAAACAAAAAACAAAAACATAACACTGAGCTGTGACAATGCGCTATGTTAGCACAGTGAACGCATGATCTCTTCGCTGTGTCTTCGATATTCCTTTTTTTAATATTACGCTTGATTAGAACTAATAATGCAGGGAATAGCTAAACCCACACTTCAGTTGTTTTCGCATGTAGTCATGCGCACTTAATACATACGAAACCACAAAATGAAGATAGTGTGAAGTTCGCGTTATTACCACGAGAAGAGAAAATATTAAAAGTATATTATTACTTTCCTATAAGAAATGTAGTAGTAATGATTTATATCTAAATAGAACGTATATATAATATGTCTGTGTATTTGTGCGTGTATATTAATACATACACGCTTGCATATATGCATATACACTATGTAAAAAAGTGGCCGCACATATCTTTATTAATAAACATAAATTTATGCAAATTTTTCACATTAGAAATATGTTATATAAAAGAAACTTCTATTTCCCACGTCATAAATATTTTCTGATTGTAATGAAAAATATTTGAATTTTTTTTTTAAAGAATGTTTTAACCTGTAAAAAATTTGGTCAATTCAATTTTCAATACAAAACCAATAACTACACGGTATTTACAAATAATTAAACTAAACATCACGGAAAAATAGTATTTTGATCAAGTTAAAGGTGACATTATAGACCTGAAAAGGGGCCGAAAGTTCCAGTCTCTGTTTTTCAGGACATTATAAGAAAGCAGGAAGAATTTGGCATTGCCAGTCACTTAGGAGGATCAAAATCTCTGCCCAACATTATTTCTTCACGCAGAAAATTAGCAAAAACATAATAATAAATAAATAAAAGAAAAGAAAGTGAAATATTTAAATGATATCAGTTTATATTTCGCAATCCTTCTGAAAACAGGCATTAAAATCACAACATATTAATACCTGTCTTGAGGCAAGCAAGAGATGGTTAAATTATCGGAGAAAACTGCATATATTTATGTTTATTCATAAAACTATGAATGACCATTTTGTACAATATATATATATATATATATATATGAGCAAACAGTTAATAAAATATGTTAAAAAATCTTTGAAATGAGTTAAAAACATATTTAATCTGAAAAGGAAATACTAGATAAATGGATAGCCCTTAATCCGCGGAGTTTCGAAGAAATACACTCCTTCTCATCAGAGGGTAGGAATTAGCAAAATGCGGGATCGGATTTTGCATGCAGAAGTATTTGATGAAACAACAAGTAAGTCAAAGATCTTAGTTGAAAACAAAATAAGTTAAGCAGAGGGAATATGGTAAAGAAAAAGGTGATTACACATGAATGGATAGTCTGGTGGAAGATAAATCCATTGACGGTAAAATCCAAATGTAAAACTTCAATAAAGTTAAAAGAATTTCCATTTGCACAAGTAAAATCCAAGGAAATCCCGTAAATGGAAGAAGATGGTCCATAATAATCATAAGGCAGAAATCCATGGAATAATTCACAAAAATGTGTACAAGGAAAAAATAATATTAATAAAAGAAAAATAAGATATGTTTTCACTCTACTTCCGAGACATAACTATAAATAAAAAAATAAAAAAAATATATATATATATATATATATATATATATATATATATATATATATATATATATATATATATTCAAGCAAATATTATTAAATGCAACGGAGACACTTTGCCTTCTGATTGTTTTTAATTTTTCGATTTTCCGTATAATCTTTCTATATAAAAATCAAAAATATTAATAAAAGTTCCATAATTGTTGCTGTCACGAGCGCTTTCGCCCACGAATCATCTTCAGGTATAATCTTCCGTGTTTTATGTCCATAGGAAATCGTCATAGCAATATATATATATACTAGCATTTCAGCCCGGAGTTGCCCGGGTGTTGGTGTCTGATGAGCAAAACACCCCAAAAAAGTGGTTGTAGGAAGGCAGGCTCGAACCCGTACTGTGAAAGAGGAAAAGAACGGGAAAAAACGTGAAGTCATTGTTGTTACGACCACCGTTCAACCGGAAGTGACGTGGGTTTAAATTAAGGCTAGACAATCGAAAAGAGGGCATGATTTTCGAAACTATCGGCGAAAAAAACGACCCCTCCCTGTACAAAAATGCCCAGTTGAGGATGAAGAATTTAATGTTTTTTGCCAATTCTTCGGTATTTTTCGTCTGAAGGGTCTAGCTTGAAGCGATACTGATCTTGTGAAAATCCGTCGCCTCTGTCGAAAGTTTTAGGCAGACATGCAAGCACACATACATACATTTATATATTGGTTGCTCAAATTTTCGACCTAAACCGATTAAAAAGCTTCCTCTATCTCTGAATACTCTTTATGTAAAATTTCAAATGTTTAGACCAAAAATTGTCTGAGTAATTTGTTAGAGACCGTAGAGGTCAATTTTTTGTAACTTTGACCCCTATTATGACCCCTTAAAATTTATTGTTGTGGGCTGAAATCAAGTTATTTAGATATATGTCCAAGGAACATATATCTAAAATTTCAAGTGTTTATACACAAAAATTGTCGGAGGAGTTTAATAGAGTTCTCAAAGGTTAAATCGTTGAACTTTGACCCCTTAATAGCAAAATTTCTGGCCGCAAACAAATAACAAAGATTTTCCCAAATCTCAGTACCCTGTATATCAAATTTCGAGTATGCAGACTGAAAATTAACAGAGTTATTGTGTAGGGAAATGTACACAGACAGACATACGCTTTCACTTTTATAGGTACTAGCATTTCAGCTCGGTGTTGCGCGGGTTTTTGAAGGTGTATGTTGAGCAAAAAAAAAAAAAAAGTGGTAATAGGAAGACAGGCTCGACCCCGTACCGCGAAGGAGGAAAATAATGGGGTAAAAAACCCAACGTCTTTGCTGTTACGACTACCGCCAAATCTGAAGTGACGTAGGTTTTAATTAAGGCTAGATAATTGAAAGGTGAGGACGACTTTCAAAAGTATCGGCGAAAAAGCGACCCGCTCCCTCTGTAGAAAAGGAAAATGTACATAGACACACATGCAGACACGTTCACTTATATATATATATACTTCATATTCGTTTTTCTTTTGTGTGTATTGATAGTCATATTAAAAACCATCTTTTCTATTTATTTAAAAAGAAAATGCAATTTTCTTATATATAGGTTGTGGAATTGTATTCTCTAGCAAAAGATCTAGCTAATTTGCATAATCTTTTAAACATTCACTTTAATTAATTCCTTATTAGTTGCTTCGGTTTTCTAATGAGATGTTCATCTTTAGTTAACTATTACCTGTAATTATATTCTAATTCTAGATATTCTACATGATTTATACTTGCATACTATTTGCTTAAAAAGTTTATAGTAAACACAAAATTGTTTCCATATATATTTATGCATACGAAGGGCGTGCAATAAATAATGCCCCTTGTCCACTTCCAGTTGTCCGATCTAGCTGAAATTTTGTATATGCAATGATTTATATCTCTACGGGCGATGTGACAAATTACAGCTATGAACTAATTGTGGTTTCTGTTTTACATGTGTTTGAACTGAGTCAGGTGTGAGATGGAGCCTGGTGAATGTCGAGCTGTGATCCGGTTTTTGTATTTGAAAGAACGCACACCACAGGAGACTTTTGAGGAAATGAAAGAAAATTATGGTGATAATGCCCCATCATATGACCTTGTAAAACGCTGGCATCGTGAATTCAAACATGGCCGGACGTCTGTGGAAACAGCTACCAGATCCGGTCGCCTCCCTTCTGTCATTGATAAGGCATCTGTCCGTAAAGTTGAGGCTGCCATTTTGGAAGATCGGCGCATTACTATTCGCCAAATAGCCCAAGATGTCAAGATTAGTACAGGGTCTGTGGAAACTATCATTCATGACCATTTGCATATGCATAAGGTGTCTGTCAGATGGATTCCCAGGTTACTCACACGATTCCATAAGCGAGAACGTGTCGAGTGCTCGAGGATGAATTTGAAGATGTGCCAAAAAGATGAGTCAAAGTTTTTTCAAAGACTGATTACACAGGATGAAAGCTGGGTCCATCACTATGATCTAGAGACCAAAGCCCAGTCAATGCAGTAGAAGCACTTGGAATCACCCCCTCCAAAGAAGGCAAGGGTGCAGCCCTCAGCTGGCAAGATCATGCTCACAGTCTTCTGGGACCAGGACAGAGTAGTGATGACAGATTTCCTGGCAAAGGGTACCAAAATTACAGGAGCCTATTATGCTTGTCTTTTGAAGAAATTAAGGAATTCTATCAAAATCAAGAGGCGGGGTAAGATCAGCAGAGGTACCCTCCTCCTGCAGGACAACGCTCCGGTCTACAACTCGCATGTCGCCAGTTCAGAAGCACGGGCGTGTGGTTATGAAATCCTTCCCCATCCTCCCTACTCTCCTGTTCTTGCACCCTCTGACTTTCACATCTTCCCAGCTATGAAGTTGTTTTTGAAAGGAAAGCTTTTCCCAGATGATGCAGCCTTGATTTCTGAAGTCACGTCGTGGTTGGAGGACCAACCTGGGGTGTTCTACAAAAACGGTCTCCAGAGTTGCATCAAACGATGGGAGAAATGCATAACTCTGGGTGGTTCCTATGTAGAGAAAGACTAATAACTGTGCCAAGTTTCGTTGCTCTACTGCTATGGGAAGTGGGTCAGAGGCATTACTTATTGCACGCCCCTCGTACGTATATATTTTTGTTTAACAAGATTTGCCTACAAAACTCCTCCTAGAGTTTTTTGGTTTACAGACATGAAACTTCATATGGATGTTATTTGAATCCAGGCAAAACTTTATAAATCGGAAAAATCGGTGCGAGAGTGTGAAAAAAAAAATGGAATTTGCCAGGTGAAGGTCAAATGTCTGTCTGCCTTTTCTCTATGGTAGTTAAGGAAGACTATTATACAGAAAGCCATTATTTTACATAGTCCCACTTTTTAATATATACATATGCACATAACCTTATGAATAGTACATAGGGTCCGAGCAAATCCGGGCGGAACTGCTAGTATATATATATATATATATATATATATATATATATATATATATATATATATATATATATATATATATATATATATATATATATATATATATAGTCTGACAAATTCCTATGGACATAAAATACGGAAGATTATGTGTAGCTGTATTGCTATATACATTTTTGAACTAAATACGTAAAGTTGATACATTACATTATATGTCCGATTAAAGAATTTTTTGTAAATACATGAAATTATCACACATACATACATACATACATACATACATACATACACACACACACACACACACACACACATATATATATATATATGTGTGCGTGTGTGTGTGTGTATCATAGTCAGCGGATTTACTACGCAGATGAAATGCGCGGAACACTATGTGTAATATAAATGCCATATGTTTACATAAATTACTAACTAGCTCATTATTTGCGCCTCTTGCATATATACCGATAACATTTTTATAACAAAACGCGGTAAGTCCAATATAATTTAGACTATCCAATACAACGATGATTATATAAAATCTCGACTTTAATAGAAAGATATTTTTAAATGAAAACATGCAAAAATAATCGTGTTACAATATCATATAAAACGTTATTTTGTAGTGCGGTAGAGTATTGAGATGCAGCACTTCTCGTAAGAGCGCTCATGCGCTGAGAAAAGAGTCATTTTCTATAAATGGTCGCAGAAATATTATTGAGAGTAGAAAATGATTAAATTAACATAGAATCGTGTGGTGAGCAAAATACATATACGACTGATGTGCTTGAATGCTTCAGTTTATTACAAAATTTGGTTACGCAGAATTATTAAAACTCTATACGACACTTAGCCTCAACTAGTTTAGCATTATTAGATTGAGCATTTCTAACATTTTACGTTCAAAACATCTTAGGTTTTCATATGTCCGCTCTTGTGAGCGATCAAGACAAGAAAACATAGTTTTTTACACATACGTTGCCCGGAGTATTTATACGTGTTTGTATTTCTTTTTATAATCGTCTTTCTCGTCGTCTATAACTGGTCATGATCTCGTGAATTTTTACAGCCTCATGTTTAGCAAGAGGAATAAGAATTCGTTTGCATAAAAACAAAACGGAGACTTGCTGAGGTTGCAAAGCTGTTATTGAAGAGGGAAAGAGAGAGAGAGAGAGAGTGTGTGTGCGCGCGCGTGTGTGTGTGTGTGTGTGTGTGTGTGCGTGTGCGTGTGTGTTCCTGGGAGTAGGAACCAATATGATCAATCAACTTATTACTGCTTAAATTATTTTTCTAACTTAGTCTTAAGAATAGGCGACGCACGAACAAAATCTCGGGACAGCATTCACTTAGATTTCTATATTATTTTCGACCCATCTCGTTCGTTTAACTTCCAACGAGATATTGCCCAGAATTCTCTTTGCTATCTTCTATTAGGTGACGTACTTTCTACTGTCGTATTCTTCACCTGTATTTTTATCGCGTTTTTCTAGTTAACTAACCTTTAACAGTCGCTCCAACCACGCCCCCTTGTAGATGGGTATATTTACATTTGCCGTCATGTTATCAAGAGATGTACTAAATGTAACCCTCGACAAAATTCACACTAGATAACTTAATTGCTACTTACTAACGTAGCATCCTGATATATAACAGTGGATTTGCTAAAATTTGAACTCAGTTAAACCGATTTCGTAGACCTCGAGATTAACAATTATGCAGACTAAGAAACTAACATATAAACTTATCACCCCAGTAAATATTTACGATTGAACTCCAAGTTATTCTGGGTTCATTTCCCAGCAACACAGACAAGCAGAAAGACAGGAAAACATTTGTTGATCTGCCTCCGGAGAAGAGAGAACATGTGGAGTGCAGCCGCTGCAGAAATATATAGTGCCTTATTGACTGGACTACGAGGCGCCGTACAATTCCCATTTGCAAGATGGCATATCTCAGAGAAAAGGACTGAATTGCGTGTTCGTGTCGCCTTTTTTACGTACAAGCCATCCAGTAATTCACTCATTGAGTATCTTGCCATAGATTTGCAAACAAATCACACGTTTCGAACTTTCAGCCTGAATTTGATTTAAGATGTCGGTTAGCATATTATCTGCATATACTAGATGAAATACCTGCTTATGAGTCTAAATTATCTATATTATTTTTCTCTGTTTGTCATTCGGTCCGTTCCTATTTTATCGATAACTACTAGGCCAATCGAGCTGAATTTACACATCCCCCCTCTTTCTTACTCTCTTTTATCCCCTGTTTATGCCTATCTATCTCTTTCTCGCGTTCATTTGCATGCATATATCTTTCTCTCTTTCTCTGTGCTTTGGTCGTAGAGTCATTATCAACAAAGATTGAAAATAACGTACTTGTTCAGATTATTTGAATTATTCGGACAACTATTCTCATCTTGAGTATTATACGCATAACGTTTCGGTTGATGTAACGTGCAACCTTTTTCAGATGTAGCGTTTTGAACTCGGTAATCATTTTATTACACTTCGAAATCTGCACGGAATTTCTAACAGCATTTAATCCACTAAGGTAGTAAATTTTCATTTCGTCAGCCATGACCGGTACAAATCATAGGTAATTCGAAATTGTATTCTTGTATCTTAACTTAACCTTCAACCTCCAGAAGAGTGCCAATATAACATATTTTAAACTAGTACGTTTTTCAGTATTCCATTGAGACATATTGCCAGCACTCGAGTTTGACATGTCCATGCATTAAACCGATTCTTGATCGGCATAGTCACCCCAATCATAGGGAAATCCACATTGTATGTCAAGTGTTCAGCTTACTTCTTGAAAAAAGTAATAATGATTCTATTCATCCCAACCAGAAATCGTGTCTAGATGTAGTGTTTTTTTCACGAATGTAAACGCTAGCTAAACTATAACTGTGACACGGGATAAGTTGACTTACACTGAAGGAACGCACCTGCATCCCAATTGATTATACAATAAAGCTCTTGACTTTTTGTTTATGAACAACATATTTCGTGATGGTATCTGATATAAATCGACAGGAAAAGGGCCTACCTTTAAGATCAGCATTGTCCTCAGGACTGGCCAACATAATCATGGAATACATTGAGGGAATGACACTAGGTTCAGCATCACCGATGCAATAATGTGGCTATGATTTGTAGATGAAACATTCATACATTGGCTCCGGTAAGATGTTCACATATACCTGAACGATGTAAACACTTTCCGTCCATCTATTAAGTTTACGATGAAAAAAACGAATATGGTAAAACATTATGCTTCCATATTATGCTGTTAATTCGCACGATCAAGTGATTACGTCATTTATATATCAGAAGCTAACTTTCACTTGATAATATCTAAATTTCAATTCCAGCCATGCATATGATATCGATAAAGGAACCTTCTGTTTCTAAAACACCGAGAAATATAATATAAACTAATAGTAATCCATATCAAGAGTAGATAAGGTGCAGCGGATTAAGTATTATGGTATATGTTCTATGCACTATTCCAGATTAAAAGTGGTTAATACGGATTAGTATTTAATACAACTATAAGTACAAAGTTAACCGTGTCCAACAACAATTTTGCACAAATCACTCGTTCTAAGTGAACATACTAGTTTTAAAAGAGCTAAAAGTTCAGTTCGAACCATGATATAAAAAAACTAGTTATATCCTTACACATCTGTGCATGGGCATTATTGTAACAGAGCAAAATTAAAAAGGAAAGGATTGTATTCTGGCTATAAATATCTTATATAAATTTCTGGAATTGGATGCGACTTTTACCCTGAGCGTGTCCAACGGGTTTCCAGGAAGGTAAGCAGTTCCTGGTTCATAAATGATCCCTATGCGTATGTATATCTATGTGAGAGACGATATCGACGTAATTTTGTTTTGATTTTTGTTTGTGGCAAGTGGGTGTTGCTTTTTGCGAACATGCAGCGACTTATATTCTTGAATAAGCACTCATCTCGCACTGAAAAGTCCAGTGACGCTTAAAAATAGGGGTCTAATGTGAACCAGTGTGCCGCCGTTAATATGCTGTAGTGTTCGTAATACTCTATCGTATTTTTTCCGCTAAGAAGACAACCTTTGTACGTTGAATACCTGTCCTTTTCTGAAGCCGTTGTTTCTCTTTATTATCGCCGTTTCGACTAGTGATTGCTACGTTTTCCTACTCTACTCTTATCTACTGTGGTCGTGATCCTGCATCAGTGATTCTATGCAAATAAAAAAATAAATAAAAAAATTAAAAAAATTTTTCATGCAGTAAAGAAATAAAGAGACGTTTACTGAGTTTTAAAGTTTTCATTTCTGAAGAGAATTGAAGCACACAGGAGAGTTTTAGCTAATTAACTCAGATGCTTACCTAAATGAATGACACGAGAATAGAGATAGTCGGGGGTGTTTTTTCGCCTTAGCGATATTCAAAGTTTTCTTTCTATCTTATTGGCCACCTTCCCCGCGCACATCCGATGGCAGTCTCTTATTATTAGATTTCTCCAGTTCGGCTCCCGTAGACAGATTCCAATTACTAGCGCTCTATCTCATACAGATTTTTATCAGTCATCATGGGATGTACTTAGTGCGACTCTTGCTAAAATCCACACGTGCTCATTTACTCGCTATTAACACAGAGTTCTTAATATATAATATTAAGCCTACGTAATCTGTAGAAAATGTAAAATGATTTAAATCGTCTACAGTAATAGTAAATAGAAAAAAAATGAAAAAAAATAAGGATTAACAAAAAATAGCATTCTGTAAGGCTCAATAAGCCGCTTCAAAATCGAAAAATAAAGAAATGTACCGGTAAATACTTTTTAGTGGCGTGTAGGTATTTTGTTCATATAATGTAAGGTTACCAGTATTTAAATTTCTGATTATAAACGAAAAAATTGCTTGTATTTGGTTTATTTTTTAGCACGGTTGCCTACTTTAGAGATAATTAGATTAGTGTTCTACGGTGGCCTAGTGTAGAGCGTGACGCCATATTGTACAATTTCTGGAGCGTCCGTTTATATAATGAAAGTGTAAGTCTGTAATATGTGAATAGTCAGATTTCAGCCAATCAGAATTGGCGGATTTTTAGAAAGGAGAATGTATTATTTCTTAATCGAGAAATGAAAAGATTATGTTATATGTATGTGGCTAATTAACAGTTTGGATAGGTGCAATGAAAGTATCGGAGAAAATGTAGAATTTGTCCCGGTGTCAACTGGCACAGTAAGAGTAATAAATATTTAGGAAAGGACTCATACTTCTATAGCTGTTTCGAATGTGATAGCGTTGTTCCTAGACTAAAATGTAGCATTAGAGTGTCTACAATTGTGTTCGTAAATTACATAAGATAGTTATTTAAAGTCTAGACGTATTGAATCTTTCTTGAGCGAGGCAAGATATTTTTCACACAAAGAGCGACAATTCGTAAAACGTTGGATATTCTCTACATAAAAAGTACCTTGTGTTTTACATTACTCTCGTGTGAAGGCAAGACTTTAAAGACTCCATCTTTATTCTCCTCTCACACATAAACACACGCACTCCTCTCTTTCTCTCCCTCACTCTCTTTATATATATATATATATATATATATATATATATATATATATATATAATTTTTTGGTTCTTCCCAGAGGCAGATTCAATTATGTCGTTTTAAAAAATAAATATAAACAATAAAAAAATAATAGTAATAGTAATAAAAATTTGGAGAGGCGCCGCTTCTCCTTGAAAAAATATTATTTTTTTATCTTTTAACTTTTTCGATAAATCTCTTTAGATTAAAATCGATTAAGAAGCAATATTTTTAAAATGTAACTTTCTTTAAAATCTGATTTATTCAAATTAAAAACACGACGGTTCAGGTTGTTGTGCAAGGTTAAAATAAAGTTACTATCTATCGCCTTGTTATTTGCTGTCCGTCTAATTTATTTACAGTTTTGCCTAAGCATTAAATAAAAAAAGGTTGATATGCTGTACATATCAAGAGTAGTTATCAAAACAAATTTTATCCCTTTTTTACCGCCCTCTTTTTTCTTACTCTCTTTTATTTCCTGTTTGTGTTTATCTATATCTTTCTCGCTTTCTCTTGTATGCATGTATGTTTATCTTGCTGTGTGCTTTGTAGAGTCATTGTCTACAAAGAATAAAAATAACGTACTTGTTCAGATCATTTGAACTATTTGGACTACTATTCTCACCTTGAGTATTATTCGCATAACGTTTCGTTTGGTGTAACGTGCAACTTTATTCAGCTGTATCGTGTCGAACTCGGGAATCCTTCTGTTTCACTTTGATATCTGATTGGAATTTCAAACTAAATCCATTTACTTAATACACTAGAGCACTATATTCTCATCACGTCCGCCATGACCGGTACAAATCATAGGTAATTCGGAATTGTATTTTCGTATCTGAACTTGACCTTCAACCTCCAGAAGAGTGTCACTATAAAAGAATTTTAACTCGTAGGTTTTTCAGTATTCCATTGAGACACATTGCCAGCATTCGAGGAATTGAATGCAATGCATTAAACAGATTCCTAATCAGCATTATCACCCCCAATCATAGAGAAATCCCCATCGTATGGTAAGAGTTCAGCTCACTTTTTGTAAAAAGTAACAATGCTTCTATTCATTCCAACCAAATGACGAGTCTAGATGTAGTTCTTCCACGAAAGTAAAAACTAGCTAAACTGAGTGTGGCACGGCATGAGTTGATGTGAGATACTACATTGTCGGAACGCACTTGCATCCCAATTAATTATATAATAAAGCTGTTGACTTTCTGTTTATTAATTATATATTTCGTGATGGTATCTGATATATGTATACCGGCAAAGAAGAAGGTCTACATTTGTATATATGGAATACTTTGAGGTAATGACACTAAGTTCAGCATCACCAAAACAACAATGTGGCTGCGATATGTAGATAAGACATTCGTACATTGGCTGCGGTAAGATGTTCACATATAACTGAACCATGTCTATTTATACATCTATTTAGTGCACGATGAAAACGGAACATGGTAAAACATCATCCTTCCACATTATGCTGTTAGCTTAGCACAATGAAGAGGTTACGTCATGTATATATCAAAATCGATAATATTTAAGGATATCAATAAAGGAACCTTTCGTTGTCGTTATTCATTTGTTTCGCCACCAAAAAAAAATGTGACACAAGGTCGTTGTCTAAAACATAGAGAAATATAATATATAGTAAAAGCTGGACATATCAAGAGTAGTTATCAAAATCAAATGACACCTAACTTCAGAATCGAAGAAAATGCAATTAAAAATATCATACGTAGATATTTGACGATTTTTGACAGTAATTCTAAAATTTATTATTTACTACAAGAAGTTTAGAATACAAAACCTTGTGGTCAGAAACAAGTCACCACTGGCTATAAAAACGTTGGAGCAAACCAACGTAGTGTAAAATTCAAATGCTCTATGGGAAAATGTAACTCCGAAAATAATACATACATTGGGCATACAACAGCAAAGTTGTCTCGGCGACTAACCGTGCATCTAAATAATACTAGTTCTATATATAAACATGTGATAAAGGAACATAACTCTCCCCCTCTAATCTTAGAAATGTCCTCGTTGACAACATAAAAATTATACAACATAAAAATAAAATTTTTAAATTTAAAATAAATTAAAGCGTCATATATTAGAACCCTTTAACCCACTATAAATGATAATGGATTCGAGAAAAAGCAGTAACGTTCTAAAATATCTTGCGTAGTTCGTATTGGACGGACTTTGTTAATGGCGTCCACGAACTTGCTGAATTTAATACTCGAATTTTTAATCCACCTATATTTTTAATCGACTTTTCATCGACTCTATATATTTTAACTTATCGCCGTTTACTGTATATTTTAGTTTTTACTTTTAATTCTCATTTTCGCTCCTTCGCACTTTTACTTCAACATCTGATGATGATTCCTGGACAGATCGAAAGCGCTCGTGACAGCAAAAATTATGGAACTTTTATTACTATTTTTGATTTTGATACAAAAAAGATTATACGGAAAATCGAAAAATTAAAAAAGAATCATGAAGCAAAGTGTCTCCGTTGCAGCATTTAATAATATCTGCTGGAATATATATATATATATATATATATATATATATATATATATATATATATATATATATGCGCATTCCTCCTTCTTATCAAATACACGACTACGACCAAGACACTGTGATAAGTATTTTAAGGTATTTTTTAAAGTTGTCTTTTTTTTTGCTTCTATCTTTTGCTCCTATTATCTCCCACAGGGTTGGTTTAAATGCTGGGAAATCCAGCTCCACAACAGAGCATTTTGGATTGAGACAAAAATATAAATTGTTCCAATCTAGAAAAATTTCTCTTCCACTGATTTAGAATAAACCAAATGTAATATCAGAACACTTTGCTCCAAGCCATTGTTACCTGTACCTCATTTCTCTGCCATCTTTAATTTTGTCTAGATCTACATATCTATTGCTCGTTTCTTTTATTAAGATTTTCGTCTTATTTTTATATCTTTCTTTTTAATAGTTATAATCGCTTACTTTATTTCTATTTGAGTTCTTTTATGTATTTCCTTTTTACTAGATTTTATTTCTGTCTTTGCGTTTAATATTCTTGTTATTTTTTTCTTTCGTCGCTGTTTTGTATCTTTACGTCCTTTCTTTTTACAAAGAAAGACTTTTATCTTCTTTCTATATGCATCTTTAATATTTCGTTTTCTATCATGCAATATGAGATAGAGAGAAATTGAAGATGATTATCCGAGAACTGTTCCAAAAACAATCCATGCTACTTTTACAAAAAAAAAAAACTTGAGGAACTAAGAAAACAAATGGTCCCATTAAATCGAGCACTATTTTGTGCACCAGAATCTGTTTTTCTACATAGTGGTCACCGTTCGCAATGCACATGTACAAGATTCCTTTCATATCTCGTGAAAGTTCAGAACACTCTTTGTAATTCACATCTCTGTCGCTACTCTGAAATCGACGAACCCATCTTCTAACTGCGCTAACATAAACTGCATCGGCAGACTATCAACAGACAGTGATTAATGTCGACCGGTTCATTGTTTTGCGTGGAGGAATTTCAATAACACACATATGCTTCTAGCGCACGTCTATGACAGGGATTATTTTTAGAGTACGATACAGTCAATATCTACAACAGGGAACTGAAACTCTCAGGTCAGGAATGCATGGATTCAGTCATCATACCAATTCAATTTGCAATTTTCTCTCATTCATTCGGATCGAATAAAATCATAAGAGGCATTAGTTTTGGAGTTCCTCTCGTAGACATTTCATCAACCTTTGTCTATTACAATGTTCAATTTTTCTTTCTAACTGAAATTGGTTTAGCTTATTCTATCTTTGATTTTTCTATGTTACATCTCTCATCAATCTCTGGCTATTCCGAGTAGCACTAGGTAGTACGTTTTACTAACATGGCCAAATAACATAAATTCCATGCATTTTAACCTCGCTATTTTTTACGGTATTGAAATGCAAATATATATAGCGTAGCGGTGAGAAGCCTTGACTGTCGTTTGGGCGGTCGGGTTTTGATGCTGGTAATTGCTTGTCTACCCACACTGATGAGCTGTGATACAGCGAAACACTGTATATGGATGACTAAATATATATATATATATATATATATATATATATATATATATATATACACAATTTATGGAAACTGAATAAACATGATAAAATACTACTAAAGCTAAGAACATAAACCAATCATATAAACTGAACCAATATATTTAGATCCATTCAGTCGACTATAGGTGCTACAGGGTTTATGAAAAAAAACCTGAAATCCTACCTAACTAGTATTCCTGGTGAACCAAGTGCAAACGAGATTCAGACAAGTGCACTTAAGGGAACAACGAGGATGCTAAAAAGAGTTCTCGGTTGGTTTCAATAAAAAGCAAAACAATATAGGCATCTGGTTTGGCTACCCCATACTTAGCGCTACAATTAACAAAGGGAGATTTTTTTTTAAAAGTGCCGACTATATTTAATATTTAGTTCGTGGGCCGTATGCAGACCGTGCTCAACATGGGGTTTATTCTAAGCACTCTTGAAAAGTGTAGAAGAAGGCATAATATTACGAGAGGTGTTGGTAAACGAGTGACTCTTTCTTATTTATCCTCGCTTTAATAAAATCTTGATATAGAATCCACTGATCAAAATTGTAGAACGTTATCATTATCTTTACAAGCAAATAAATATTAGCAAAAAATTAAAACTATTTAAATAATTTTTTTAAGTGAAATTCATAATAAAAAAGTCATCGGATAATATTCAAGACAACTAAATTACTTGATAGTTATTAATTGCCTTTGATAAAACTTAAAAGTCACTAAAAATTTCGGCTTGACATACAAAAGATTGCTTGTAATAGGTCTTAAGCGTCAGTAAAATATGAAAATTGTTTGATTACATTTCTATTTGAAACCACTGTAATTTACGTACATTAACCAACTGTAATTAACGTACATTAACAAAATGTAATTTACGTACATTGAACAACTGTAATGTCCATATATTTAATAACTTTAATTTACGTACATTTAAAAACTGTAATTTACGTATATTTAACAACTGTAATTTACGTACATTGACCAGTTGTAATTTTCGCAAATTGACTACTTTAAATCTACGTACATTGAAAAACTGTAATTTACGTACATTGAACAACTGTTACTTACGTACATTGACTAATTTGAATTTACGTGCATTAATAAACTGGAATTTAGGTACATTAAACAACTGTAATTTACGTACATTAAATAAATTTTATTTACGTACATTAATTAACTGTAATTTACGTATATTGAACAACTGTAGTTTACGTACACTGAAAAGCTGTAATTTACGTAAATTGACCAAATGTAATTTACGTACATTAACTAACATTAATTTACGTAAATTTTACAACTTTAATTTACTTACGTTGGCCAACTGTTATTTACATACATTGAACACTTATAATGTACGTATATTAACTAACTTTAATTGACGTATATTGAACACATTTAATTTACGTAGATTGACCAACTTTTATTTACGTACGTTGAACAATTGTAATTTACGTAAACTGAGCAACTGATATTTACGTACATTGACCAACTTTAATTTACGTACATTGAACAACTGTAATTTACGAGCATTGGACAACTTTAATTTTCGTACATTGAACAACTGTAATTTGCGTGCATTGAACAACTTTAATTTACGCACATTTTACGCACATTTAACAAGTGTAATTTACGTACATTAACAAACTTAAATTTACGTACATTGATCAACTTTCAGTTACGTACATTTTCAAACTTGCATTTATGTACATTTACTAAATGTAATTTACATATATTGAACGACTGTAATTTACATCCATTTAGCAACTGTAATTTAAGTACATTGGATTTGTTTTTGAATTCAGATAAAACTGAAATATAACTTGTTTATTATATCTACTATTTTTGTGAGTACCTTCGTTCTCATAGACCCGAAAACGGCTTGAACAATTTTTATAGAATATTACGTTAAGGAACTCCATTTGCCTGACAATTTATTTAGATAGGTTTTGTACCGGAATGCTATCGATAAGTTTTAATAATCGATAATGGAATTTATCCGATGAAATACCACGAAAACTTGAGTTTTACGAATCTTCATTTTCTGAGGATCCATCAAATAAAAACCAAACATGGAACGGTTATGTTTCTTCATTGGCCGATGAAAACCCTCAGGGACTGGTATTTGACCCTTTCTGTTGTAAATGTTACATGTCTCTTGTTTAAATCTATCTGTTAATAAGTGTATACACATAGCTTCATAGGGATCGAGATAATAAATTAAGCATGTCTATGAATTTCGGCCTCATATATATATATCCTTATATATATATGAATATACCTATGTGTATTTTTTTATATATGAATATACCTATGTGTACACACACATGCACCCATATATACATATATATATATATATATATATATATATATATATATACATATATGTGTGATCGTTTATGTATATTCATGTTTATTTAATTTATTTATTTGTTTGTTTTCTATTGTTATTGTTAGTTTTAAAGCTATTTTGTATCGCTATCCTAGAGTAAGTTTTATTTTGTGAACACAGTTGTTTGCTATTTCTCGTCTACAGTTTAATAGATTTTGAGGTTCTTTAAAGTACAGGATAGCAAATTTTTCATGGAGGCATAATTTGTACTTTAAAGAACCTCAAAATCTATTAAACTGTAGACGAGAAATAGCAAACAACTGTGTTCACAAAATAAAACTTACTCTAGGATAGCGATACAAACTAGCTTTAAAACTAACAATAACAATAGAAAACAAACAAATAAATAAATTAAATAAACATGAATATACATAAACGATCACATATATATGTATATATATATGTATATATGCGTGCATGTGTGTGTACACATAGGTATATTCATATATAAAAAAATACACATAGGTATATTCATATATATAAAAAAGGAGGGAAAGATCCACCTTAAACCATTAACCTAGTTCTAAAACAGATCCTTGGTTCGATAAAATGCATGCCCATTGGCTGATAGGAGGGGGCGCGGTGGATACTAGAAAGCTGATTGGCTAACTAGAAATCCTCAACATATATAAAAACAAGAAGCAACCACAAAATTCGCGCATAAGCCTGATGAATCCTACAGTGGATGAAACGCAGAATATTCAGTGTAGCTTAATCGCCATATATATTACTTACTATATATATATATATATATATATATATATATATTATCTATCTGCATAAAATTTTATGTAAATGTTTTCGGTTTACTTCGACAGAGCTCCATAAGTGAGTAGAGATAGTAAGTTTTAAAATATATATGGCTATTTAGCTCCACAGAATTTCCCGCGTTTTTAACTCTCGCGAGTGTGAAAACACGGCAAATTCTATGCAACTTCATTGCCGTATATACTTGATATATATTAATTGCTATATATATTTTCAAAACTTTATATATATATATATGTAAATATATATATATATATAAATGTATATAAATATATACATATAAAAATATATATATATAAATATATATGTATATATATATGTATATATATATATGTATATATATATATATATATATATAATGCTTCTGTGCTGTCATTTTCTCTTACTTTATTTTTAATTTACTGATTTCACGTTATTTATCTATCGTTTGAACCTGCTTACAGATAATTTATTTTTATATCATTGATTTTTTAGAGTGGAAATTATTTATCTTTTCTTTCTTTCGGTACTTCCTAAAACATGCACTTTCTTTCCTTTTCTTCAATGTTTTCTTCACCGCTCTCTCTCACTCACTCTCTCTCTCTCTCTCTATATATATATATATATATATATATGTATATGTATATATATATATATATATCTTTCTCTCGCTCTTGTTCTTTCTCTCTTTTTCTCGTTTTTTTGTCGCCCTCGCTCTTTTTCATTATCATCTTTTTTCCCCCTTTTTTCGTCGATCATCCTCAGTAAAGGATTTATCCTCTTACAATTATGGCCTGGTTGGTAGGAATATGCATAAGCCTTCGAAGCCCCGACCATCCGACGGCAGAAATGTCGCCGTGAGCTACCCGAAACGCTTACCAATTTATCAAACCTTCTTTCCTTTTTCTTTCTCCTGCTTTAGAGGAAATATATATTGTACGCATGCGCGATCGTTTTTATTTTCCATTCCTCGATGATCAAGTTACCAGAAAGAACGAAATAAGTTTTACTTTACGCATTTGCATATATTT
>NC_136511.1:79811693-79914193 GCF_053919585.1 Euprymna scolopes | reverse complement strand
TGGGTCCGGTGCTGGTGATTTGTCCGGTAACTTTTGCTGACACAAATTACATAGAAGCTTGCTATGACAAAGAAAGAATGGTAAACACAGGTGCGGTAGAAAAACAAAAACATATGTAATCTTTATTGCATATATATAGGGTACAACAATATCAGAGATGAAAGAATATGTTTCAGCTTCTAATAAAGCTGATGGGACATTTACGACGACGACGACGACGACGACGACGACGATGATGATGATGATGATGATTATGATGATGATCTATTGCTTGAATCAGCCGCAACTCTTGTTGCTGAGCATCATTGCAGATGATTTCGTTGGCATTAATTTCTCCGATATCTTTCTATTAAGAATCTTTTTTAGAAGAATATCGGGTACTTACGGGAGGGACAGATTGAAGGTTGTCAATGTCCCAAGTAAAAGTGTTTCGTGTGGAACGAACTGGATTCGAACTCCAACGCCTAGATTGTCAGTTCATGTCGTTAATCCCTGAGCCATTGTCACCTACCTGCTGCTGCTGCTTCTGCTGCTGCTGCTTCTGCTGCTGCTGCTGATGATGATGATGATGGTCATTGGTTCACCTGGCTGGAGAGAGATGTAGAAAGGTGGGTTGTTACTGTTGCTGGATTTGTTAAGTTGCTCGATGTAGTGGTGAAATGCGCCGAATCCTTTACCATTTCGGAGGTTGATGATGGAGATGCCAGACTTGAGGCAGTGAGTGATAAATAACTGCAGTGACACACCAGTTTATATATAGCCTGGTTAGCTGATGATTACAAAAAACGCGGTCAGATTGGACGACGGAATGTGTGAAATGTTAATCTTACTAGACCGAGTTACCGCAAAACCGGAATTTCTTAGACTACATGTTTTTATGCTTAGCCGCGATTTAGTGCAAGCATAACGCTCTGCAATTGGATTCCTTTGTGTTGGCGAAGTTGTGAATTGTTTTGTAGACTAAATGGCCATGAAGCGAGCGAGTCACGAAGCAAGCTCTTTGACAGGTAAAAGAGTGAGACGAAGGAGTTTCACGATGCAACAAATGTTGGGTAAAATGATAAATTCTGATTCAGACGAAGGGGAATTTGATCGGGAGTATGTTTCTGAATGAAGTAATTCTAGTGATAATGTATATATCGATGAAGGAGAAAGTGATGCTAATTCTGATGATGCAAGTGGGCCTGTGCAACAAGGAGGACTCCACCTGTTGGGCGGACTGGCACACAAAGGCTGAATGCCGGCAGTAGATGAAAAGCAAAAAGAATTACTAACGTAGTTTAAATGTTTTTCACAATTTTCTCCAAGAGGCCAGCACAGGGGAAAATTAGGTTCAGTAGCTTTGGTCTAGTAGGGTTAAACTATGCAGATTTCTATCACATAAAGCGGGTTGCACAACAATCAAGCATCCTGCAGTGAAGATTTAACCAGTAAGGTCACATTTTTCTTGCATCACCGGTCCAAGGCATTATATCATTTAAGTTGGTATCGGATACGATGTTTAATGCCAAAATTATCGCATATGTATTGACTTAAATCTATATACCTATACAGTTGAGGATTTTCTCGCTCTGACATTGATGTTACAATTCTTTTTCTAATGAAAAATTATTAAAACGAACTTTATAATATACTCACTCATTGATATACGAGCGACTACATGAATGTAAACTAATTTGGTCTGCTGTTCTTCTTTCTGCGATTTTTTCTGCGCATGCACTAATTAAAAGTTATAGGTTAAACGACATTATTTTTTACACTTTCTGTATACGTCTGGATTTAAGTCATACGCTAACGGGTGAAGCCCGGAGGTATGTTTTGGTTTTGGTTCTAGCTGACGGTACACAAGTCATATTTTACTTTAGAAATCACTACTCTATATTAGGTAAAATATAATAATGGATAGAGAATTGGCTCTATAATGATAAATACGAAATCTGCATGAATTAAAATTTAATATTTCAGCGTATTTTCGACCGGGAAATACCGAGTGGTCTGCTAGCACTATTATAAATACATTGAAATTAAGTGTTGTTTATTGAGTGGTGGTAGCGTTCAACGTAGTTGACGTACTCAAGTGCCGAATTAGAATCGTGTCGATTCCTTTCTACCGCTTTTTCACTAATTCGAATTGTCAACCATTGGGCGAACATTTAAGTACTTGATTACGGAAAGAATCGGAGAAACAAGTGCTAATAATGAAATCAATTCAGTCAGAACAGTCGTACTATATTGATTCTTAGGAATTCGCAATAATCTTTTTCGATTTACGGATGTTCACGTGACTGTAGAAAGCATACTATATATTATTATACTAAATATGATCTAATCAACTTTAGTTCCGAAGGCTTTTTCGTATATCTTAACTATTTGTGTATGTGCGTGAGTTCGTTCCCTGTGGACTCGGAAACGGCTGGGTCAATGTTTTTAAGATTTCACGCGAAGGTACTTGATGTGTCTGAGCGTATTCTTACGTAAGTTTTGTATCGGTATGCGTCTGATTACTATCGAAAAATCGATAATCGAAAAAATCTGATTAAAGAAGTCCGATTTTGATAAAACTTAACACTGTTATATAAACTAACTTCACAATAATATTTAAAAAGTTTTCTCACCGCACATGCCGAAAAAACAAACCCCAAGATTTTTTATAAGATAGCGGAGCGTTCGAAATTAATGTTTCCCTCAGAGCACAATCGAACCATGATACTTGATTTTTGTATGGTTTACTTTCATGCAAGTGATTGTGTAAAAAATAATTTTATAAAATCTACAGTTGGTTCTTTTGATAAGTTAGCGAAGCGTTCGAAATGAATGTTTCTGTTTAAAGCATAATTGAACTATGATACTTGTCTTTTATACGATAAAGTTTATTCAAGTAATTATGTCAAAATAATTACATAAAAACAACAGCTGGTACGTTCATAATTTACATATAGTTTTATAATAAATAATAGATTCTCTATAGTACAATGTAAACTATACACTATTGTGGAGTAAGTTACTGTGTAGAGGCATGTGAAGCTTGTTTCAGGTACACTACGGAAAAGTCTCCAACTAAAGCAGGCCATGAATCGATTTGATTAAAATATGGCCGATTTCATCGATTTTAATGACAATAAAAATATGGAAGGCTGGAACATGTGTTGCTCATCATACAATCATGGACAACTTTGGTTCTCCTTGCTAGTACTTTAATAAAGTAAAACACAAGGTGTGTCGCGGGAGACAGGTGTTTTTAAGGAAACCAAAACTCTGCGAATATTTCAACAAAAATTTTATAATGTACATAAAAAATATGTACTAAACTGTGCCATTATGAAATATTTAGAAGCAAAATATTATGTCTGACAAAAGATGGCCATTTTCACGAGCACAAATTTGAATCCGCTTTCTAAAGTTAGCCTCCACTTTCACTAAAGTTACTTCACCTATTTTTTGGATATTTTCACGTATCGCAGTCGTCAGTTCTCCATGTGTGCGAGGTTTCCCAGCACAGACGCATGATTTCAAAAAATCCCCACAGATAAAAATCGCACATGGAAAGATCGGGTGAGCGCAGAGGCCAGGGGGTATCCAAAGCGTGAAATGATATGATTAGTGAATACAGCTCGAACAGCAGTCATAGACGCTCTCGTTGTTTAAGCAGTGGTCCCAAAGATGTTGGGGTTTTGTCACTGATTCACCATTTTTCACGTAAGTGTCATAAGCAAACTCGCGGTGTTTACGACTCCACGATGGCATAAGTGCAATGAACTGAAAAAAAGCAATTCAAAATCAATAACTAACTAAAAAAAATTTAATGTAAAAGATAAACACCAACACCAACAAACTAAACGGCATCTTAAACAGGTTTAAATACTACCTTCCTCACTCCCTATTCATTATTCAATGAGAGCAAAGAGCGTTATAAAACATCCAAGTCCCGTGACTCACGCTGTACTAGCCAAAATATGGCTTAGTTTTAGGATAAATTTACGTTTCACTAAAATAACCGATTAATATTTTTTTTTTATGAATCTCCGTTTATAAGAATAACTCACCACTCTCTCATATTATTTGGATTATTCGGAATATTCTTTTCATCTTGGGTGTTGCTTTTACAACGTTGGGGACGATGTAACCTCCGACCATATTTTCTTTTTCTTATTATATATCATTGAGATTAAACCTCTTCTTTTTGGATCAAAATATAGAATTTTTTGTCCTTTCCTTTTATTATTATCATATATTTATAAGATTAAGTGTGAGTTATCTGATTATAATATTTACATTTGCATATATTGTTATGTTTCCGTTCTTTCTCGTTGTTATAAGATAATCTATATTATAGTTCTCGTTGTCTGTATGTCTGTTTGTCATTTCCACTTCTTTTCGAAAACTCTTACGTTATCTGACTGAAATTTTGTATGGGCCTTTAAGGTGCAGTGACCTAAGCATTATAGTATCCGTTCGATGCGCAGTAAGGATTAATAGAGGGAAGTCATTACAAGAGTCATTTACTCTGGAAATTTGGCATAAAGCACTCATTCTAAGTCAACATGCTATGACTTTTGCCCACTTTCAATGGGGTAAAATGTCTGGGAGTAATATAATGTCTTTAATTGTCTGCTCATAAATGAAAATGTCCATATTTGATTACATTTTTTCTATTTATTATTATCAGTTATCATTAATATGAGTCGTAATGCCACTATTACTGTTACAGCTATTACTAATAATGATTCCAATGTAAAGTAAAGAGTCTTTAATGCAAAATAAGTATCACCATTGGATTCATATTAAAGCGTTACTTAAAATAACTATATAATATGGATATAAGATATTGCTTTCAATTTAACCTTAAGACAGAGATTTAGGCGGAAAGAGACACTTCATGTGTTATATATATTTCTCGATAAATCGTTTAGTTCTGTATGAGAATTTATTTATATTTATACAAACGCACGCAAACACACACACACGCATATATATATATATATATATATATATATATATATGTATTAATAAATTATAATATAAAAGAAAAAGATTTATCGAGAAATGTATGACCCTAATATATCATCTTTTTTGTCGGCCTAACACCCACTCACGCTTTCCCGCAAAGTATCTATTGTAGATGCAACATATTTAAAACTATCAATAATTTCCCTCCACTCTCTATCGGTGCCTAAACCTTAACATGGATTCCATGAACAAATATTTTTTTTCCTAGAATCTGCCCGCCCGTAAATCTCTTTTCCATTGGTCTGCATCCCAGCTGACTAAAATATCGACGTCTTCAAGTCCAACGTAACCAAATTCTTATTGAACCGTCCCCTTAAATAATCAAATTGTACCACATCTCCACTGCTAACAATTGCTACGTACTTGTCCTAATGGCTATCGTACAGTCATTAACTCTCATCCTCGAGTTGCTTTCAGGCCGCGATAAATGGTAACATCTTAGTAAACAAAAAATATCAGGCTTCGCTCGCTTAGTGTCGCTTAGATACGTTATTTCTATATCTCTATATATAAAAATGTAAAGTTGGTTCGTTCTAAAAGAATAAAACCATATTTCTACGTTACCAATTTATTTGAAATTTTCAGACAACCCATTTTTAGAGTCGAGGTATGTTTTTATGTTATTAAAATAAATTTACCTAATTAAAATTAAAATATTAAATAAAATAAATACATTTTTATAACCGTTTCTGCTAATCTGTTCTGTTGATAAAACTGAACTTCCGGTTCGATTTATTTCACAGCCACGAATTGACGAAAGGTTTCATTTTCTGTTAACTCGATAAATAAAAAAAAAACAAAAAAAAAAAACATATTTCATTTGTTTATCTTCCAATTTTTTAAATTTACACATCTTTCTTTATTATATAAGGCAAAAAAAAAGTTTGTTGCTTGCTTTTGAGTTTTTTTTTCTATATAAGATTACTCATGCAGAGAGTGATCCGTGCTGAAATAATGTTATTATTTAAAAAGCCATTCTTGACATGGGGAGGTAAAGATGCTTTGTACCGATTCTGTACTTTAACCTTACAATTGAATAAATAAATAAAAATATCGTAAAACGTTATTTAAACGTGGAAATATGATTTAAAAAATAGCGCGGATCGCTCTCTGCATTTGCACCATTTTTATTTATTGCGGACTATTATTCTCATATTTATTAGTTGTTGTTTCACGAATTTTCGGCCAACTATTCCTCTGGCCTTCATGAAAAGAAGTCTTTTTTATAAATGTTCAGTAACTTTTTCCTTTTATTATTCTTAAAGAGTAAAACTTTTCTTATTCATGAAAGGAGTTAAGCCTACGTAAATAAATAAATGTTTGTACACGTGACAAATTATCAATAAATGGTTTAGTTACTTTTTTAAAAAAATGTTTAAAAGTGCGAAAGGTGACGTTGTTGTACAACTATTACTCCCATGCTTAATTTCTATAATTATAGGTTTTTGGAATTTTTTTTTCACTGGATTATTATTGATTGGACACTAATTAAACAGATTATTAAAAAAAAATGTAAAAAAGAAATCATTATTTCGACATTTGAAAGTGGTGCTCACTTTTTAGTTACAACGTTCTGATAAATCAGTCACCCATTTTGTAAGCAATAAAAACGCGGTATATCAAAACCATAGAAAGTAAAAATAATGAGTCTCTACCGCATCTGTAAGCCAGAAATATATTTGTTTCTCAAACAAAAAAAAGTAGAGAGAACAGGCCTTTTTTATTGTTTTCATGAAAATAAAGTTTCGAGATGTTTAATTATTTTTTTTTACTTATTTAGTCAGTTTGTGTTTTTTTTTTATTGTTTTTGTGAAAGGTGAGTTTTTTTTTCAAAACTTTTGTTTTGTTTCTTTTTAATTTTTTAAAAGTATTATAAATTTCACTAACATGCTGGAGAAATGTTTAATAATTTGGTATTTTTTTAGATTAGGTCTACCTCCACAATTTTCCTTTCAATGACGACATTTATAGGTTTCCGAGTATGCTGAACACGCAAATTGCATTGAAATTTTGCAGAAATAAATAGTTGTATTATGCATTGTATTCTGCGGCGGCCATCTTTTTACGTGCACACGCGCCATAAACAAATACACACACGTAAAAAAGATGGCCGCCAAAGATTACAATGCATTTATATCTTGATAACTACTTATTTCTGCAAAATTTCGATGCGATTTTCGTATTCAGCATAGTCGAAAACCATTTCAAGTCGTCATTTAAAAGAAAATTGAGGAGGTGGACCTAATCTAAAAATTTACCAATAATTTTTAATCCCGTACGCCTCCCGATACATTGCTTCGTCAACATGCGACCATTTTATATCTCCCGAAGACACTTCCGTATTTAGAAAAAAAATAAATAAATAAAAAGTGGCCGAACGTGGTAACTAAAAAGTGAGTACCCCTTTCAAATGTTGAAATTATTATTTTTTTTTTCATAATCTGGTTAGTGTTCAATCAATAATAATCCAGTGAAAAAATTTCAAAAAACCTATCAGTATAGAAACTCCACCACGTAAGTAAATAAATAAAAAATGTTACGTGCGCATGCGTTAGCCTTGACTAGGGGGGTACTAAGGGAACGACCATTAAATAATTCTGCGGGTCGCCATGGAACTCAACGCCCAAGAAGTACCAAAATAGTTTTCATGATCTGAAGAAATTTTTTTTCGAAAAGTGGGTGATCACTTTTCCATCTTAATTTAACTTAAAATGAGCACCCAATTTCTGGCCATCTGAGGAAGAGGCATTTATTTTCGTATTTATTGGCTTAAAGGTTTTTTTACAAGGCAGTTTGGTACGCGAATGCATATTTAACAGTTTTCGTTTATGCTCACGCATAGCATAAACAAAGGCTACGTCTGTGAAATGGAAAATAGTCCCAGAGTTCAGGGGTTATTACCATGCAAAAGAAATCAAACAAAAAGACTTTTTAGCCAAGAAACACACAGAAAGAAAAAAAAATAGCATCCATTTTTTTTTTTTGCAGATTCGTTTTTGCACACCGAAATCTACAATAAAATATTTCGTTATATATGAACGTGAAACGGGCCTTAAAGTAAAATAATACCGGATTTTTTTTAGCAGATTTGCCGTTTAGTTGTACAAATATCCTCAAACCAGGTAATCACTAAAAGGGATTTTTAAAAGTCGTCACCTGTATCGAGCAAAAGTTTAAAACCACCGATTATATGCCAGCCTACATCATGGTAACATATATTGAGTGAGTTCCTAACAGTATTTTGTATAGTTTTTTAGTTTAAACTCATTTTCCCCAAATTTCCCCAAACTTAACGTGTTCGATACAGTCTGCCGCCATTTGTATTTTTCAGATATACCGATAAACATTGAATGTTTTTGAACTGATTATACATTACATAAAAACACTAAAATCTTATCCAGTTAGGTAGAACACTTACTTTTCTTGCCTTTGATAACATTTATTTGTTATATATTTATTTTTTGACAACTTCTTTGTATCTGTGTTTAGTAATATAAACCCTTTTCATTTAATGTAACGTTTAGTCGGCTCGAAAAACAGTGTTTATTGGTGTATTTGAAAGCTACAAATGGTGGTGGACCCTGTTGATTACTTTAAGTAATTTAAGAAAGTGAGTTAAAACTAAAAAAACTATAAAAATACTTTCAAAAACCTACCGATTATGCCCGCTTATGTCATGGTAACATATGTTCGGTGAGTTTCAGACACTGTTTTGTATAGTTTTTAGTTTTCAACTTACTTTCCCAAACTTAACGTATTCAACAGAATTCGCGACCATTTCTGTTTTTTGAGCCAATTAAACATTTTACATTACATAAAAACACTAAACAATTATCCAATTAGGTAGAAACGTAAATTACCTTACCTTTGCTTTCATTTATTTGTTTTTGGACGACTTTTTCGAATCTGTGTGTAGTAACCCCCCTCCCCCCACCATCAACCAAATATTAATTACTAACTCACATTTTTGAAAACAACAACAACAACAAAAAAGCATTTAGCGTTTCAACATTTTTGCTACGTTCGACTTCATCCACTGATTGTTGGTCGAGTCCAAAACATGAATGATTGACAGAAACTCTCGAGGATCCAGATCAAATTCTGCAAGAGTACCATTTTTTTCAGTTTCGCCTTCTTTTTCACTTTTTGCAGTGGATTGCTGTACTAATATAAGAAACATGCATTTTCTCTTTTATTAAATTTTTCCATTACACAAAATTGAGCCACTGCAACGCGTGGCAGGGTACACCTAGTATTAAATAAAATAATTCACCCATAAGTAAATCATAGGATAACAAAGACTGTGTCTTTCTTACTCTTTCTGCCTGTTAATAAAAAAGTAAAAAAAACTCAGGCTACACCTAATAAGTGCCACCCAGTCACAAGACCCACATCCCCTAAAAGCCCGTGCTATCACTGCAGCGGTAAACATTGGTTGAGTCAATGTTTTTACAAAGATAAGTACTGCAACAAATGTGGCAGGAAGGGCCACAAAGCGATCCAGTGCAGGAAGAACAAGGTCAAGAACAGCATCCAACAGACTAGATTCATCTTGGATTCGGATAAGAACCGGTGCAAATATGTGACAGTTAACATCGCAAATAAAACTGTGCGTCTACAATTAGATTCCGAATCAGACCATCATTAACCTTAAGACGTGGAAAAGGCTAAGGAAACCAACCACGCGGAAGACGAACAAATCAGCTCGAGCTGTGACAGGCGATAAAGTGGAATTTGCGGGAGAGCTTACACTCTCGGTGACCTTAAATGGTGTTACTAAAAAAGTGAAAGTCTATGTACATAGGACATCCGAAAACCTGTTCGGTACTGATTGGATGGAGCGATTCGAATCGTGGGACCAACCTATGAATAAATACACCCAACCCGAACACACCAGCAGCAGTCTCACCTGCAGAAACAATGTTTGCGCGGAAAGTGAGATACGTTTTTGACAAGCTTTCACCCAAACAGTCAAGGCCACTAGTTACCACTTATGTACCCAGTAAACGTTTCATACCAGTTGAAAGAGTGTTTTTCAAAAGTTATAAAAACAACACATCATTCTAGGAGGTGGGTACAATTACTAAGAGAGTCGGTGACATGGTATATATCATCAAAGGACCAACATATACCCAAAAACGTCACCAGAACCAACTAAGAAGATGTCGATCAGTTGAAACCAGCGGCAGTCCACAATTGGAAAATGAGCGGATAGACACTGTCTTCGAAACATTTGATCTTGAAACTCCTCAACAAACACCTGAACTACAGCGGTCGTTCCGTAAGAGAAAGTTACCGAGCCATTGATGGTAAACTCTAAAAGGAAGAGGTACTGACAGCTTTTACGAACAAAAAGCTTGGGAGGGGGTGGGAGCCGCCCCTCAAGGGGATTAATGGACTATCATGACGTCACTTCCTCGCTTGACGTCACTTCCTTTAGCGACGCCACTTCCGGTATCGAGCTGTGCCCGACAGTCTGATTGGTACGCGACGGAGCAGGTCGTGTGCAAATGCCCGCAGTTGAGGAATGGTATTCCCAACCGGTCTTTGCCTGTAATATATGTGAATACATGTTTCGTTCCTAAAAAATCCTGTGTTTCTTTTTGTTTATTGCCATTTAACCCCATAACAAATATGGATGCATGTTTTTGTGTGTTTTATCTAGTGCTATTTATTAATATCAGATACTAGCCGGACCCGTGTACAGGCGTTTCCTGGAGGAAGTATGCCCCCCATCCCACCCGTAATTAAAAAAAAAAAAAACAACAACAGTTGTTAGTGGGAGTCACTCATGGCTCAGTAAATAGCAGGCACTTGTTCCCGTGGCCAAAATCTATGTATCTGCCGAACTAAAAACGTTAGTATCTATAAACGCATTGGTTACATGGAGATTTGATTATGTGCGATGATTATTCTATGCTTTCACATAACGTGTCAAATCAAAGTAGTGTAGGCTATTTGATAGCACTTGTTACCGTCCGCCTTTAATATATAATGAAAATAAAAGAATGAACTAAAAATTAATCATAAACAGTGCATTTATTCCTGAGGAAACATTGTGTCAGTAGAAAAAAAAACAACCAAAAAACACTGCGGCGGACCTGAACAATGATTCCCGTAGCCTCCAGTTTTTCTCCTTTTCATATTTTCGTATTTTTTCGGTCGATCATCATCGAGCACAGTCTTAATTTTCAAATTAAAAAAAATTAAGGTAGTATTTTTACTTACTGTAATAGTCGGAGATCAATTTGTAATGATAACGTTCTAATAAATAGAACACACTCTTTTTTTTACCACGCCAATTGTTAATGCTGCCCCTAGCCGTTAAATGTTTCCCTTTTCTGTTGGTAAGGTGTACACAATTTTTTCCACAGTATCTTAGTAATGTGAAAGCTAAGCGTGTAATCTATGATAAACGCCGTATATATTTACGAAAATTTGGAAAAAAATTCTAAATGCTAGTGGAAGCATTAACAACAGCAGTGGCCAAAAAGTGCGTGTTCACTGTAGTAAAACGTGATAATTCCAAATTTAAGCCTGTAAGCACTGATAATCGCCCGAAAAATTTACGAATAGGTGTGAAATAAAAAAGTAAATTGACGGGGCCGCATAGATCAGGTGTACCAATTCTTTTGATTTTGTTTACTTAGCAATTTGAGAATTCCGTGTGTTTTCAATGTTCTAAAAGAGTAAACGTGTCTAATACCTGTTCCTAATTGGGCTGCAAGTCTCCATTTTATACTTGAAGCCAAATCTTAAAAATAAGTCAGAAAAAGCCAAATGGATTACTATACCAGATTTTAATCCGAAAAAAAAACTATGGGATTTTATTAAAAGAAATATGTTGCACCAATGAAAATCGTTGGCAAGAAATTAGTTTGTTTTATTTCGTATTTTTTCGGCATAACAATAATAAAAAAAACGCAAATATTTGGGGTGCTACCCTCTTCAATTTAGTTCATAGTTAACATCTTCAAGATGGCGATATTCTCTATTATAGCATCAATAAAGTTAATTTTCAAAGTTAAAAAAAGGTAAATCGGTTGTTTCTGACCGCTTTTTACAATCATCTTTATTTGTCCACATGTATAGTTTTACGGGTAATCTAAAATGAATAACACATGTAAAATTGAACAAATAGTCTTGCCATGAGCCAAAGGACGCGTGAACGTGCGTTGTTTGGCTGTCTGTCTGAAATCATAACATAATTACATAAAAGCTCTTTGTCGTCGACAATTTTACATGCGATATTAATTATCATAATACTGGAAAACCTATAAATGTCATCAAATCGCATAGAAAATATAAAATAATTAACAAATTAACACCCGTATATTTTAATTAGTTTTCTCCAGATTTGAGGCCGGGCAGAAAGAGGTGGAGACCAGGTATGAGGTTTACTGGGACGTAGCCATGATGGCTGACTACTGTTGGAATCTGAAGAGAAACGTACATGTCGCTGGGCATTCCAAGATTTCTAAGAAATGAAAGTCCAAGCTCTGAAGGTTGAACAATTGTTAAGAAATATGAATCTTACGTGTACTTTATCAATGCCAAACATTAAGGTTACAGTAATCGATATGTCTATCAGGTAATCAATATATGTTGTTGGCAAAATATTTTCTTGTAAAACATATTTAGGATATGTGCTGACAAACATTGCTGATAATTACACTAAAATGTAATCGATTTCGTCACAAAATCTAGTTTCCTTTTTTCAAATCCATTTAGCACAAAAACCTGAAATAATCTAGTGAAATGGTTGTAATGTTTTCATTCAACAGTGCAAAAATACCCTAAATCAGTTTTAGAAATCTAGCAAAATCTAAGAAGTGCAAAATTCTTGCCCAATATAGTAGTTTGATTAAACTGATGTAAATACTTTGTAAGAAATACTAGGTCATCTTATTGGCTGAATTATAGTAATACTCTTAAATGTTAGTAATTTTATATAAACTTAATTTGAACCGATATCTTGCACTGGCGATAACTTTCCTTTTTTTTTCCTTATAGCTCTGTACTAACGGACATAAAATAAAGTTAGAAAAATGTCAACCGTGTATATATTGAATGGCTTCCTGTTTATTCTTCATCTATTAATAGTAGGAGTAGGACAGTTTTGTCGGTGAACGAACAGCGCAATATCACAGCGAAACGATACGATCACGCTGGAGAAAGAACATAAACAACCACAGGAAGCGTAGATAAAAAAAATCCTCCGAGACTAAAATAGTACGCATCGGGAAGATTCGATTTATTTGACTCTAAAAATAATGTGACAAAATTCCGTCCAGCATTTCCAGAAATATAAAAATATAGACTAAAACTAAATACGAGACTGATAAATGAAATGTATGTTATTATGTCTGCGTGTCATTTCGGCGCTTATCTTCCAATATTCTAGCCGTATTAGTAATATAAGTATTCAGTCCGAAATTAGAATAAGCCCTTTACTCCTAACCAAAAAAAAAACAGCAGTAGCTGCCAGAAAACCATAATCTCTTTTGCGATCCAACTAGGATTGACTGCTGATAGATGGTGTTTATTTGCTCCCCCACTGAGCAAATTAGGCACAAGGCCGTTTTTAATGTGAGGTAAAAACCAGCTCCCCTAAAAGGGGTCACTCTGGTTACCAAAAATAATAATTGTCCCAGTATAGAGGGTTTCCCCTCCATTGACTGGTACAAATTATCTTAAGTGCAGCATCTGCCGGAACAGATACTACACTTTGATCTTGACCAAAAGGCCAAGTATTTATTTGCTCCTCCACCGGATTGACTGCTGATAGATGCAAGCAAAAATTTATGTGTGTGTATGTGTGTGTGTGTGCAATAACAGAAGACTTATAGCTAAGCAAAGTTTAGGCCTATTTAAGAAACAGTAATTATCGTATACAAATCAATAGATTTGATCGTTATCAACATTATCTAAGTAAATAAATATATTATATTATAAAACTCAAACCCTTCTGATCGGGCGTTGAAACTGTGTCTCCGGTCTACAGATTCATATTTGAAATATTCTGCGCATGCGTAAATTACCTAAAAACAAAGACGTGAGAGTTTATTTTATCGACACCTTTTTCGCGTTTAAAATATGCAAATAAAACAAAACTAAATCCCTTCTGCTTTTTTATCGGTATTTTTCAAATTTTATCTGAACTTTTCATTGTAAGTTGAAACTGTTTCCAAACAATTAATTTATATTTAAAAAAAAACCCAAAGTTTATATCATTAAGTAAAAATGCTCCAAATGACCAACTAAATACTTGCCTTATAAACTTGATTTTTATAGGTATCCAACTTTTAACTAATGCTATAACATTTTATTGTAAGTTGTAATAGCTTTCAAACAATTAAGTTTTATTTAAAATAAATAATTATTCGAATCCAATCCCTGCTTCAGTAGAAAGGGCCAAAAATGTTGTTAGTACGATCCTTTAATTAAAAAAGTATTTTATTTTCATTAATTAAAATTAATTAAATGAAATGAAATGAAACGAAATTAAATGATTTAAAATGAAAAGTAAATGAAATGAAATTAAATTAAATGATTTAAAATGAAATGAAATTAAATTAAATGATTTAAAATGAAATGAAATTGAATTACATTAAATGATTTACAATGAAATGAAATTTTATGTTCATTAATTAAAATGAATTAAATGAAAGTTAATTAAATTTTCTTTTTATTAATTAAAAAGTATTTTATTTTCGTCTTGAACAGATTAAAACTTCTTTAATTCATGTTTTCATAGCACAATTTGAGAAGCTAAAACAAACGCAAAATTTTAACATTGCATAGACATTAATAACAAAAAACTGATATTTTTAACATATAAATTAAAGTATGTGAATGAACGAACGTCCAAATATCAACTTCATTTTTGTTCTTTTTAATAAAAATTAAAATGATCGTAAATATTACTAATTAAAACAAGTTTTAAATTGTTCTTAAGATGAAAATAAAAACTAACTAACTAAATAAAAAAACATAAGTAAAACTGTATTTATTTTGTTAATTGAAGAATCGTATGAAAAAAAACTTTTATCTGAATTGTTTTAACAGATCGATTTTTAAAAATATGTCGTTTTAAGCAACAACAATATTACGTACTTAATTGCCATGTCGAAAATTGTAATATATGCAAAGATTCTGAAAAATTATGGAGTAAGAAGTTGTTGACAATCCTGCATATATCTCGAGAAAATCTATTCTTGCATTATTTTCTTTGTTTTCTAGAGGTGATAGCTGATTTCGGTCCCCGAAGAACTATCTTCTAACAGATATTTTAACTGGATGAATTCATCACATTCTTAGGCGAATTATTAGTACGTATTATTATTATTATTATTATTATTATTATTATTATTATTATTATTATTATTAAATTTATTATTATAAGTAATAGTAGTAGTAGTAGTAGTAAAAGTAGAAGTAGTAGTAATTGTATGATATTATTTAACTAGCATGACCCGTTAACCGGCGCTGCTTGGTGGTAGCATGCCCCCGCGTTACAAATTAAAGTACTGCTGTTGTTGTTGTTGTGGCCCACCCTATTTTGGGGGTGGGGGTGGGATTTTCACTAAATTTTCCCGAAATGTAACTTTGATAATCGCTGTCAGTATCCCCACACGCAAATACAATGAGCAAACAACAAAATTTGGTAGTTGCAGTGTCGTGTGGCTCGTGCCTACTAATCTGGTATGGTATTTCTGTTGGTAACACTGGAGTTTAGGTGGCAAAATACTCTCAAACCCTCTATAACTTAAAAGGAACTAAATTCTTGTAGTCACCTGTACGTTACCATGTAAACATGTAAATGGTACTTTAGAAAGTGGCAGTTTTAAATAAACTGAAAATGAAATAATATAAACAGAATGTTTTCTTTAAATAATAACAAATATTATTTATTTTAAACAATACATACAGAATTTTGTTTATATTATAAACAATATAAATATAACACTTTATAATTTAACACAATGTAAACCTTTTAAATTTTAATGCTAGACAAAATAAACAATTTTATTTTATAAATTTGAAAGAAATATCGTTCGTAGACATTATTAAATATATATACTTAAAAGGAAAATTAAATTGGTAAAATTAGGCAAAAAAAAGTTATTATGTTTTTTAACCTGTTTTCGTGTAAAATTATAAAAAATATTTAATATTAGTTATAAGTGTTTAAAGTAAGCAGAAGCATTTTTCAATCTTTATACGCAAAGGAAAATACAATTGGGGAAATTAGGCAAAAACAATTTAGTTTGTGACATATTTGCGTTCAAAAATAAAAGCAAAACATGTAATAATAGTTATTACTCGTGCGCGCCATAAGGAAAAAAATTAACAAAATTTAGAAACCCCCTAAAAATGTAAATAGCATCGAGTACCCGTGCGAGCGCAAAAAAAAAAAATAGCTGCAGTCGACAGGCTCGAACGTGCAACATTAAGAGAAAAGGGATATAATTATATCCTTCTTAGATAAGAGAAAAATCCATGTTGTCCTCGACGGTCGTACATCTAAACAATATGATATAAATGCGGGAGTGTCTCAAGGGTCTATCCTTGGACCGCTATTATTCCTAATATTCATAAATGACCTCCCCGACAAAATTGTCTGTGAGAGGGGTATATATGCTGATGATACCACGCTCTATGACAGACACGACAGGAAAACAAATGAACACATATCTAAAGAAATCGTAGAAACACTAGATGGTGACCTCCGATCTGTAGTGGAATGAGGACAAAAATGCACGGGCACATTCAATGCTGCCAAGACTAAACTTGTTTCCTTTAATAATTACAAGAAACCTTCTCTACCACCAATACCAATGACTCTTTATCTGAAAGTACATCTTTTAAACTCTTCGCAGGAAACATGAGTTGGAACAATTATATTGAGAGTATTGCCAGGACCACTGCGAAGAAAGTAGGTTCTCTCTACCGTACTAGAAAGCTACTAACGCCCGAAAGTATCCTGTACCTCTATAAGGAAGTTGCAAAAAAAAAAAAAAAACGGAAACGCTTAAGTCGACAGGGCTACGACGAACTTACGACGTTATGGCCCTCGAAATAACGCCTTTAAAAATCTGCCGTTTAGTTGTAAAAATATTCTTGAACTATATAATCACTAAAAGGGGCTCGTTTAGTGGACACCGGTTACGCGCTTAATGTAAACCGAAGTTTATCTACTGTAAAATTAAATGTTCAACGTTTTTAAATTTAAATTATAAAACAAAACACATTTAATCATTGTAAAATTCATCCTGCATTATTTCTTTTCGAGAACAATATTTACTGTAAAAGTGAACCATTTTATTTTTATTAATCAATGTGTTTAATTTTAAATGATAAAATAATACACATTGACAGTTTAAAGGCTTCGAAATCACGCAAAATCCGGATCTTGTCTATAGTAATCGTGTAATCGGTTTTTCATTTTTATGTTTAGCGTAGAAATAAAGAATTTTAGTCAGTTGTACTTTAAGAACAAAAGAAAGCTTTATCTAGATGTTTGAGAAGGAAGAAGAAATCGAACATTTTAGAGTTTAAATGCTTCCAAATCACACACAGCTAAAACGCCCAAAAAGTGAGTGCTCACTATATGCTAATATCTTAATAAAATAGGGTTATCTCCCCCAGATCAGTGACGACATATCCAATAGTGCCGGCAAAAGTTATAGTTATGGACTTGTGATAAGTGTGTTTATTAAGAGCCGCACTTCTTTGTTTACAAAGCAATTCAGCGGAAGTGACGTCAGACACATTATAAGATTCTGATGACCAACACTGTATATAATGTAGCTTTTTTTGAAACAAATATTAAAATAGAAGTTTTGATAAATTTTTACTTTTTTAATTTTTTTTATTACATTTTCACCGCAAACAAGGCACATTCCAACTTTGGTGTAGGGGGCTACTATGAGGGGCAACAACTACTGGGGCACTATGTAGGAATTTGGGCAGCAAGATGTCTGTTCATGTTGCACTTGAACTTCTGCACGTCAGTACAGTTGGGGAAGCAGTGACCTGGAATGGAATTCCAAAGTCTAGCGGTTCTGGGGAAGAAACTACTGGAGTAGAAAGATCTTTTTACATCTAGGGATCTCTACTGTGTGGAGGTGGGATTTTGCAGCCTGTCGGATTTGTCGAGGGTGTTCACGTCGTGGGGGCACAAGTGCTTGCAGTTCGTTAGAGCATTCACCATTAAAATACTTGTAGAACAGGCAGAGGGATGCCACATTTCGTCGATGGGACAGAGGCTGAAGCTGAGATGCCAGTTCAGGGCCTATCAGATTTACGACTCTCTTTTGAACCTTGTCAAGGAGCGAGAGACTAGTAGCCGATGCACCAGCCCAAATATGACAGCAATACTCCATACATGGGTGAATAGTTGCCTTATAGAGGTACAGGATACTTTCGGGTGTTAGTAGTTTTCTAGCATGGTAGAGAGAGCCCACCTTCCTCGCAGTGGCCCTGGCAATGCACTCGATGTAATTGTTTCAACTCATGTTTCCTGTGAACATTAGGCCAAGGAGCTTGAAAGACCTACTCTCAGATAAAGAGTCGTTGGTCATTGCTATAGGTGGTAGAGAAGGTTTCTTGTAATTATTGAATGAAACTAGTTTAGTCTTGGCAGCATTGAACGCAACCAACCACTTTTGTCCCCATTCCACCACAGATTGGAGGTCTTCCTCTAGTGTTTCTGCCATTTCTTTAGAAATGTGTTCATTCGTCTTCCTGTCGTGCCTGCCATAGAGTGTAGTGTCATCAGCATATATACCCATCTCAGAGGAAATTTTTTCGGGGAGGTTATTTGTGAATATCAGGAACAGTAGAGGTCCAAGGATAGACCCCTGTGTACTCCCGGCCCATAACATTTTCCTTTAAAATGACGACTTTAAAAAGTCTTTTTAAGTATGCTGCAAACGACTAGCGCATTTAAATTTTCCGCGAAGTTTTTCAGGATATTAAACAACGTAAATCTTTGTTAAACATGGGTATAATTGTTGTACGCGCAATTTTGCCATAATTAACATACTCACTATACTACAGCTAGCCATCATATACTGACAAAACGGATCACAGTTAGTATAGTATTGACGAATTATAAATAATAACTTAATAAAATGGTAAATAAAATATCTTATGTTAATGTATATCAATATGAATAAAATTGATTAATACGTGAATTTAACGTTGGTGACTCTACATTAAAATTTAAATATTGCGTAACAAAATGAAAATTAATTGCAACTTCGCTTACAATTTTCGGATTTTATACTCAAGCCCATATTCATTTATTGTCTATTGTCTATAAGTTCCTTTTCTTTTACTGTGTTAAAGGCGGAATTGATTCAAAAATTGACATAAAAACTACATAAATTATTCTGCGCTATTTTTAAGAATTGAGCATTTCAACGTACTATAAACGGTAAGATGGTCAACATTTACTAAAGAAACCCCCAGATGTCGATCGTAGAAGAATGGAAAATGGATGTCTTTCCTTGTATAGGTCTTATTTTCACATACGTCAGCGTCCCCCCAGTGAAGGGGAGCGGACGACTTGTTAAGCCGTCGTTTGTTCTCTACGTCCAAACACAAACTCACTGTCTCATGTGACTCACACGAAGATTCGATCAGCTGACCCTCACTTCCAGTAAAACGTGTCTACAATATAATTTACCATATTTCTTTCTTATGTTCGACCTATTTCCTAACAAAATATCACCTCTTACACGAGCGATCTACTAAGTCCACCAGCGCAAAAAATGTTATTGAAATAAACAATAACACTTCAGTCACACTCGCGATTATTTTTGGCAAATTCTTAGACTAAGACTTCTTTTAAACCTAATGTGCACATTTTTAAATTTTTACTAATTGTAAATAAATAAATAAGTAAACAAGTAAATAAATAAGCAAACAAGTTTATTTATTCGTTATTTAAATAAAAACAAAACGAATTCAGTCAGTCACAACTTTCAGCCGAGAGTTTTCTTTTTCAAATAAAATTTTACAAGTGACCTTGTTTAAAATTTGAATTTCATAACACAATAAAATATTTTTAACAAGTAGAATAAATCCCTGAAGACTGAAGCAATGTTTCCAATTTCCTGTGCCTCTTTTGAGGGAACTAGTTTTCCCACATTTAAAACATTAGTGTCTAACTGCTCTCAGGGGGTTGGACAGTACTTACCTATTATTTTTTTTTAAATATTTTTTTTCTTTTTCCTCTTTTTTTTAAACAATAATGCATAAAGTTCCATTTTCTTATGTTCGTTTCCTAATAAAATAAACAAAAAGTCAATATACGCTGCTTGTCCAACATGCAAAGGTTGTTTATTCCGAAAGTCGTTCTCAACATGGGGAGATTGAAAATAAGAAAATACCTTTCGAAATTACCACTCCAACCTCCCCATGTTAAGAATGTTTTTAGGAATAAACACTCTTTGCAGGTTGGACAAGTAGCATACATGGACACAAAAAAAGAAGCAAACAAAGGAATTCATTTTTTAAAGTAATCTCAAATATGTTTTAAAGTTATAGTATCGACTACGACTAGTTTTTATTGTTTGCTTTTGTTTTGTTTTTTTTTGTTTTTGTTTTTTGAATTAAACTGGAGTAAAAAGGTTCAAAATAATTCTTAAATAAACCCAAGTAACTTTTTTCCTTAACTTTGGTTTTTTTAACACAAACTAAAATTTTGAAAAGAAAGTTTAAACCAAATTTGGAAATATCTGGCAACACATACATAGTTGTATTTCTATCTATTTTGTTTACTGGCTTAATAACTAATATTTAAAAAAATAGTTTATTATCTGCAAATATCTTTAGGTATCAAGCTGAAAAGAACTTTGCAAAAAAATAACCTCGACCGAAACTAGAGTAAATTCGTTTTAGTGTTTATTTTAATAATACAATATTTCTTGCACTGACGAACAGAGTAAATCATCTCTGTCAAAGTTGCTGTGACTAGTGAAACCCTTAACGACCGAGACAATTATTTTTCCAATACAGTGTACCAAATAATTCACTCAGGCTTTAATTAGACGTACATAAAATCGTTTTTAAGGTATGGACTTCAAAAGATATTTTCCAAAAATGACCTCTCGAAACTTCTGAGTAAATTTGTTTTATTGTTTACTAGCATTGGTGCCCGGCGTTTCCCGGGTGTTTAGTGGGTATGCTGAACAAAAAAAAAAAAAAAAAGGTAAATTTTTTTAATTTGACCCCTATTATGACCCCTTAACATTTATTGTTTTGGGCTCACATCGAGTTATTAAGGAATCTATATCTAAAATTTCAAATGTTTAGACCCAAAATTGGTATGAAACAAAAATGTAGTAGGCAAAACAAAACAAAATATACAACTAAAAACAGACGGAACAAAAACTCGCAGACACGTGGGTTGTAACAAGCACAATCTACTCGCCAGAATCACCTACACACAATCTGCAGAACGCCCCCCCTCCTTTCCAGTGTCCTGCCTTTACAGTGGCCGGGAACGACATATTTGCATAATCGCGCGAGAGCAGACGTGATTCAACGATAATCACATTGGATAAACGCTAATAAAAGCCCATGGACGCCATCTTGGAACTCTCTCTTTCGCTCAACCCAAAACAGACGTATCCGAGGTAAGCTCTATTTCTCATTTTGGTTACTGCTAATTCTGCTACACTCCCCCCTGATCTCATGATCACATACGTATGGGGGCAGTCTTCTTTGCCGGGTGCTTCTTCGAAGAACTGGAGGCAGCACTTCCTCCCTGTCATCTTCCTCATTACCACCGTTATTGCCGCCAGCTTGTTCCATAGGCGGTGTTTTACAATCAGGGCAGGGAAAGGAGGGCCAGTATCCGTCTTTGTCGGATACTCCTTCGTAAAGGCAAGACGGGTGGCACCTCTTCCGCTTCTTCCGTATGTGCATTATATGGCTCTTCATCGTCCTGCATTATACTCTCTGCTCGTTCAGAAGACATTGTACTGTCTTCCTCTTCCTCTGATGTAACAATATAATGACGAGGGCGCAGATATTTCACGTGGCGAGGCACACCGTCCACCAAAATCGATTGAGGGCTGATTACCTTGGTCACCTCACCCTTACCGAACCTCGTGGTACATCGATTTTGCGGTCTTTTGACCCACACGCGATCTCCAACCTGGTAAGAGCTGTCCTTGGGATCTGCGGGCGCAGTTGCGAGATTGGTCTCCTTTACTGGAACTTCGTATCGATAAATCCTGTTTGCAGGCGCAGTGAAGGGAGATGTGTCGTCTCTTGGTGTGATGTTATACCAGTAGACAGCTTCCTGTATGAGACAGCGCATTATAGCCGCTATTCGTTTCACTGTACGGTGACATCGCTCCGCTATGCAATTCCCGGCTGGAGCGTACGCACAACGGAATGGCAAGTGAACTCCCCATTTATGTGCAAATGCTTGAAATGAGTTGCTGCAAAAAGCCGTGTCATTGTCTAAAAGGATTTCGTGCGGCGAGCCACGCTCGAGGAACACTGTTCCAACTGGTGGATCACGCTTGCTGAGTCCTGCCTTGCCAATTTCCTCCAAATGGAGAAACGCGATGGACCACAGTCTGTCAGAGTTAAAAAATGGAAGGTGCTATAATGCGTGATATCTATTCCAATTCTTTGCCAATTCTCGTTAACTTCCAGCTTTCCCTTTTCCCACCTGACGGGTGCTGGGTCAATGGACTGACATTCTTCACATTTCCGTATGACCGTTTTAACGGTTGCTTTTGTCGTGGTTGGGCAACTTCTCCTGATAAATTAGATAGTGCGTCGCACCCTCGAATGTCCACTACCTTTGTGAATAGCCATGATTTGACTCTCATCCGGCTCGTCTGTGTGAACCGCGCCTCTCACCGGGTCAGGCCCGTTTTTCTTTTTCATTTCCTCAAACCATGTCTGGGTACTCATGTCAATCGGTCAGCAATGTTTCGTGCTGATGGAACCAGCGTCACGTCCACTGGCAGCCCGTACTCTTTCACGAGCTCCTTTAGAGTGCTTAGTCGCCTCCTAATAAGGATCTCGCTTGCTGTTTTGGTGCGCACTCGCGCCTTTCCAGTTAGTGTGTCCGAGACCCAATGATATACGTAGACAGAATCTGTCTTTATGTGTAGCACTTTGCTCTGCCACTGTCGAGCCAAATTAATACCTTTCAATACGGCATCCAGCTCGGCTAAGTTGATATGTTGAGAGTCACCTCCAGGTCGCAGCCAACATGCATCCTCCAACACAGTTTTGCGCATCTCCAAAGCTGCACCAATTGCTAGGGAGCTAGCATCGACCCAAACATTCAGGTCTTTGCCATCCACACACCAATTTCCCCGAACCGGATATTCCAAGGTTTCGAACATCATACGATGCAGTGCGGCGCCCCTTGCTTCATCGTCCCAGCTATTCGTTACCGAACTTACTCTCCTTCTAAGTATTCCACAAGCCACACGAAGCCAACCGCACACCGGAAAGTGCCCGACAAGTCGACCACACAGGGAAAACATTGTCCGTCGCGTAACAATACTGGGAGCTTCTGGAATTGCATTTCCTCGCTTCCACCGTAGTTCACTGTGTTCCATCCAGCCCGCCAATCCCAGCACCCGTGCACCGTCCTTCAACCGCTCCGGGTTCTTGCACTCCAACCCAAACTGCGCTAGGTGTTCTCTTACATGAGTCCCGGGCACCACGTCCTCGTTGACAAAAATGTCATCGATGTAAGCAGATGCTGCACGGCTTACAACTTCTTCCTGAGACAGTACTTCGCTGACAGTTGCTCTCATGATCAGCGGAGCCACATTCAAACCGAACCCCAGACGGGTCAGGCAATATTTTTTCCCATCGATTTCCACAATCTGGTATGGCCACAGTGTCTCATGGACCCGGACTTGTAGGTATGCTCTCCTGAGGTCCAGTAGAGACACGTTAGCACCTTTTTGTCTCCATTCGCGCAGCTTAGCCGCAGAAACATCTGCGTTGGCCGTAAACGCGTCTACGTAATGATTTAGCTCCCGGTAGTCCATTAACGGGCGCACTTTGGCTTTGTTCTGCTGCATCACAGCCATCAGGGGAATTAGGCCTTTGGGAGGTCCCAATTTATCCTCTGGGTACGGCACGAGCCAACCATTATCTATCCAGGTGCGGAGCTCCTGCGTGTATTCTTCACGGATTTTCCGCCGGCACTCGATTGTGTAGTCTTCCAGGGGGTGGTCCTCAGACCACTTCCACGATGCGGTCCACGTTCGGTTTTGATGATCAAACGTGGCGGTGAAATCTGGTTCATTAATAGAAATGGCTGCGCATTTAATATTTTTCCTGTCGCCCAGCCGCACTGATCCTGTAGGGTTGACAACGAGACAGCCCAGAGCTTTTATGGCGTCGATCCCTAGAAGTAAGTCAGACCCCAGCGGTTTGCCACGCACCACCAACACATCGATTCTGGCAGACACACCCTCGTCAGTGGACACAGAGACCGCTCCAAAACCGCAGCACGCATGGGACATTCCACCAATCGTTTTGACATCTACGTTCGTTTTTCTCCAAGACCGACACCGGTCTGCATGTAAAATAGTCCTAGAGCATCCTGTATCAATAAGCGCCAAACATCGCGTCCCGTCAACCTGGATGCTTATCACCGGGAGCGTCGTGCTCGCATCTTGGTGGGGAAGGAGACTGGCGCTTATGCGTACCCCCGTGCTCGTGTCCCGAGCAATTCCGAGCCCAGTGTCCACTCTCACCCCAACGGTAACACCGTGTTCCACGTTTTCAACAGTCCTTTGCAAAGTGGCCTTTCGTATTGCACTTGAAACAGGTCACACTAACAGGAATATTCTGGGCCCTGTAGTTGTTGGGTGAGCGTGTGGCCGCAACCACGTCCTGATTGTGTTCCCCAGTCGTCGTCAGAATTCTTGCTCTCGACATTAGTTCCCCCATGGTCAGGACTTTGATGTTCGGCACCTGTTGAAAAGCAATTGAGATAGCGTCAGGGAACCCAGTGACGAAAGTCAATTTTGTGAGTCTCTCTAAGCCATCTCCTGTGAATCCGGCCAATCCAACCAACTGCCTGATTTTGTTGGCGTAAACATCCACACGTTCGCCAGCCCATCTAACCATAGTTATTTTTCTGTATTCTGCAAACGTGTCGTCGGTAAATGCCTCCTTTAATCGGGCCTCAATCCGGTCTATTTCTCTTTGATCGTCCTCCTCCATTTCCATGTAGAGGGCCAGTGCATCACCTTCCAGATATAAAGGTAGCAGACTCGCTACATCATCCACCTGCTGAAGTTGTGCGACAAGTCTTACTTTTTTCAGCCACGCTACAACGTCTCCCTCGCCAGAGAACGGCTTGATAATATCACTGCTTATCCGCACCTTCGCCATAGTCGTGCCGAAATAGCTTGAAACAAAAATGTAGTAGGCAAAACAAAACAAAATATACAACTAAAACCAGACGGAACAAAAACTCGCTTCTCGCAGACACGTGGGTTGTAACAAGCACAATCTACTCGCCAGAATCACCTACACACAATCTGCAGAACGCCCTCTCTCCTTTTCAGTGTCATGACTTTATAGCGGCCGGGAACGACATATTTGCATAATCGCGCGAGAGCAAACGTGATTCAACGATAATCACATTGGGTAAACGCTAATAAAAGCCCATGGACGCCATCTTGGAACTCTCTCTTTCGCTCAACCCAAAACAGACGTATCCGAGGTAAGCTCTATTTCTCATTTTGGTTACTGCTAATTCTGCTACAGAGTTTGGTAGAGTTCTCAAAGGTCAAATCGTTGAACTTTGACCCCTTAGCCAAATTTCTGGCCGAAAACCGATTACATAGATTTTCTCAAATCTCAGTACAAAATATATTTAATTTCGAGTCTGTAGACTGAAAATTAACAGTTATTGCGAAGGAAAATGTACACAGACACACAGACAGACATACAGACAGATACACACACAGACTCGTTCACTTTTATAGATATATAGATTACATTTTACGCTGACAAACCCAGTCGATCGCCTGTGTCGAAGTTGCTTTAATCAGCAGCAGTAGCAAGTAGTCGTACGTTGATTGTACATCAAGTTTAGTCGTACATATTTAGTAAAACCCAGTGAATCGGCAACGATGGTAAGAAAAAGTGAATAAGTTCTGGTTTGGGTGTTGAAAAGAAAACGAAAGAAAATATAATCGACACTGTCACTTGACAGATTTCAAACCAGTACTCTAGTTCCCACTTGGCTCCAATTTAAATGAACAGCCCTACTCTTTAAGAAACAAACTTCTGGGTCTAACCTTCAACACTGATCTGAAATGAAATACTTCTATCAGATCCGTTGCCAAGATCACCAAAATGTGGTTTGTATCATTTTACTAGTCAACACAGAATCTCACTTCCAGCGCAATTGTCTATTAGGATGGCAAATACGTTCTGAGATGAAGTAGTATAGTACAATATGGTGAGCAGCTGCTAAGAGTTCCCTTTCCTGCCTTGACAGGTTACAAAACTAGCTTCGAAATCTAGTGGGCGATGCTTTTTTTTTTCATCTTAACACCCTCTTTCTTACATAGGAGACATTTCGAGTCTATTTCTACTCTATTATCATGATAGATGCTGGACTGAGCCTCGATCTCTAGTATCCGCCCCCTCTAGAGCATTCTTGTCAAGCTAAACCAGCTGCTAACAATGTTCTTTTTTCTCTATTCTCTGCCTAAAACTAAAGGAAAAGTACATGAGCAATTTATTTTCATTTTTTTTCGGTGGGACACAATACCGCGGGGCTGCTTCCCAGCTGATGTAACCTGGTCGGTTTCAAGTCTAATGTAAACAAATCGTGTTGTGCCTAGTTATTCAAAAATCACGTTCTAACCAAGTTCTACCCTTACTGACCATCACGATGTTGTCTCATTAGCACTTGTCCTCGAGTGGCTTTGATAAACGGTTAGCCACCTTAATAAAAGCAAATAAAAAGGTGAAAGCATAAGAGTATTTGTGACAGACGGTTAAACGGACGAATAGCAACGGTAGATATATGCGTGTGTGAGCGAGTTTGCAGAACGACCCCCCCCCCGGGGGAAATTAAGGAGAGTGAAGTATAGATTAAGTACGGGTCATAAATGCTGAGCAGCGCTGGATCATTTTGTTTCATTGGGTTCTTGTATTTCCTTTGAAAACTGACCTTCTTTCTATTGCCTGGGGAATTCACGCTGGTTTACAGGAGATAAGGACTCGAGATTGGTTAGCCTTAGTGTTGAAATAGACCTGTGCTGCCTAACTACTCGGCAGACTTTTCAACTAGAGTTAACGAAACCTTTAATGTTTACTCAAAAGAAATTGACAATTACAAATTTTATTTTATGAATGACCAGCTAAGCTTTTATTCGACAATACACACAATAGCACATCTGTATATAATAGGGACGATCTAAAAGTAATGCCTCTGATTTTTTTTTATTCCGGCCGAATGAGTTAGAGGAGATTTTAAATTATTATCACTGAACCTATGCATTTGTCATATGCAAGTTTTCTCTATCAGCTGTAGATATTGACGGCGAGAGACGCTAAGGCAATAACGCCTGTTAGGGACGTACGTCAAAAGCAGAGAAGCGTCATTGAATTGTTTCAAAAGCGCATAGAGCATGGTAGATACTATTTGAAGTTTTAAGGAAGAATTTTCAGGTGGGGTGTTGATATTTCTCATCAATATAGGCGGTTGGAGATGCGTCTTTTAATTGTTAAAGGAGAGCAGCTTAGTTTTACTAGCATTAAATGTTACCATCCATTTGCGGCCCCATTCCATAATGGTCTGGTCGTCATTTTCTAACAATTCTGCCATTGTCTGAGAGTTATGTACATCAGTTCTTCTCTCAAGCATGTTATAGAGCATTGTATCATCAGCAAATTCATCGGCCTAACATTTGAAGGTAATATGAACTGGAACAAATACATACAGGACATTGCGAAGGCTGCTGCAAAGAAGATTGGTTCCCTCCATCGAGCTAGAAGACTACTCACACCTGAGAGTTTCCTGTACCTTTACAAGGCCTATGCATAGAATATTGTTGCCACATCTGGGCTGGTGCATCTACCACTAGTATCTTCCTCTTAGATAAGGTCCAAAAAGTGTTGTCAATCTAATCGGTTTATCAACTAAACTCCATCCCCTGTCTCATCGCCGAAATGTTGCATCACAGCGCCTGTTTTACTAATATTTTAATGGAATGTGTTCTGATGAAATCGTTTCACTTGTACTCTCTCGATGTACATATCCCCGACAAACCCGCTTAGCAATAAGATCTCTCCCTTTCACTGTTGTTGTCCCTAAATGCTAGAAAATTTCTATTTTAATAGTTTCTTCCTTTGAACAGCTAGACTTTGGAATTCCCTTCCTGCTGTCGGCTTTCCTGTACTGATATGCATAAGTTTAAATGTAACATAAACAAATATCTTGTTAATCTTTCCTCGACATCGACCCAAATAGTAGCCCCTTACGTCCAAGTAGCGATATGCTTTGTAAGGGGTGAACATGAGTAATATATATATATATATATATATATATGTATATATGTATATATATATATATATATATACCCATCTCGGACACAATATTATCACGGAGATCGTTTTTAAATATCAGGAATAATAATGGTTCAAGGATCGACCCCTGAGGCACTCCCGTATTACTGTTATGCTGCTTGGATGTAGTCCGTCAATGACAACCTGTATGCTTCTATTGTCTAAGATTGATCTAATTATATTTAGTATACATCCAGTTCCTTTGTGCCAGACTTTGTCAAAGGCCTTGGATATATCAAGGGCTACAGCTATGGCTTCGCCGGGTTTATCCAATACGTGGTAAATGCGTTCAGAGATGAATGTTAAAATATCTCCATTAGAACAACATTGCCTGAATTCATATTGTTTGTCAGAGAGAAGATTTGCGTTTGCGAGGTGGTGAACCAGTGCTTGATTAATTAAAGTCTCAAAGATTTTAGTGAAGAGGGTGAAGAGACTAATGGGGCGATAATTGAGATAATCTGTTCTTAAACCAAAATTTCTGTATACTGGTACCGCAGAGGAAATCTTCCAGCTATTAGGGAAGCAAGATTAAGCAAGGCGTTTATCGTAGAGCTTGGGAAGTATAGGGGCTAGCTCAGCTGAACATTTCATAATTAGTATAGTAGGCATGATATCAGGCCGTTTAAGTATCGATGTATTTTTTGATATTATGAACATGAGAAGGGGTGATTTTTACATTATCTAATGTGGCTTCAGTCCGCATAGAGAAATTTGGGTGGGAGTTGTTTGTTGGCTCTAAAGTGGAGTTGAAGGCGAATTGCCGGGCAATAAGTTCCACCTTCTCCATTGCCGTGCATGAAATCTTCTGTTTGTTGCTGTGAAGGAATTACTGATTGCCCTTTATTCATTACACAATTATAGATTTTATAGAAATCACGAGTTCCTATCTTTTGCGATTCTATGCGTTCCCTGATTATTTCAGCTTGTTTTTTTTTGGGGGGGGCTATATTTATTTCTCTCTTACAATGATTTCTAGCATCTACGAATTTTTCCTATTTGTATTTGACTTATGACGTACAAACCGGCGTAATGCATACTGTCTTTTTGAAATGGCAGCTGCACAATTTGTAGTGAAGCATGAGGGTAAGTGGAGCTTGCTATATTACTTCCGTGTGGGAACAGGTGATTCAATGCCCGCTTTGCACCATTAAGGTTTCTCATTGGTACATTGTTCAGCAGTGAACGAGAAGATATCGATCCATGGGGCATCTCGGATGTGTTCTCTAATGGGTTCCCAATCAGCTCTGTTGCAGTACCTTGTTGTTTTGAGCAATGGTTCCTAACCTTGAGGATGGGATTTAAATGTGATATCAATAGATACCACTATGTGGTTTGCGTTTTCAAGTGGATTGTGGGCATTAGTGTGACGTAGTCTCCCCATTGGGGAGCTTTGGAATCCCCAGAGGGCCCAGGAGGGGTCAAATAACTACGCTGAGATAGCTAATTATTCTCGGGTAGCGCCAGATAACCCGAGGATCTTAAATGGAGAATATAAATATAGATATATTTTAATTCAGTGTCTAAATGGATATATTTGTTTTTTGGTTGGAAAAACCTGAGATATTTTGTTATTTGTAAAAAACTCAACAACAGGAAATGCGAGGATGTTAGAAGAACATATTGTACTGGCTGAGTGATGGCTGTGACCTAAAGGTTATGGGATTTTTAGTCTTGAATTGGGTCTCAGATCGTTTGTGTTTAGTGTGATTTGATTGGCTGAGGAGACTTCAACCCCACCCACATCGGGTCGATACGCCCTAAAATTAAGCAGATTGCTTGTTGACTTCGGGGAGGACAGATCGTATAGCAACCGCTGTTCCCTGGAGAGGGGTCCTCTACCTCCTCATACATCGTCTGTTGCTGTCTATGAAGAGATTTGAGACTTTGGAAAAACTTACTAATAACTGAGTAATATTTGTAAAAACATTTGTACATAAGTTTGAAAATTAACATGGTAGATTAGCCTATATGAGTTTGTCTTTCTTTCTGTCTGTGGCTTTGATATTCGCTTTCAGCATACCAGATTTCATGTAACAACTCCAGAGAAGACTAGACGACACTAGCCGAGATTTTCAGATAAAAAAGGGAGTCCTAACCACCTTCTTGATAAGGAGGGATTACAGTTTGGTTGCCCTCTTACCAGGATTTGACCTTGGATTACCACGGAAGAAAAGAAAAAAAAACGGAGTTGGGATTTCGTTATAATCTTACAGTTTCAGTAGCAGGAGAAAGACGTACTAAGAAAGAGATAGACAGACGGGGACATTTGAAAACAAAAAGAAGGAGAGACAGAAAAAGAAATCGATAAAGAACGCCAGTTTAAAATAAAAACTTTAAAAAAAGCGTTTTAACATTGGAAAAAGAAAGAAAGAACAGAGAGAGAAAAAGAAACGCCGGTTGAAAAAGGAAAAAAAAAACGGTTGAACATTTTGAAAAAAAAAAGACGGAAAACGTACAGAGAGAAAGACAGACACTGTTGACACTCAACAAGTGCACGCTGCGAAGCAATGGGAAGAGAGAAAGAAAGAGGCACTCTTGACAGATTCAACAAGTGCGCGCCGCGAAGCGACGAGAAAGAACAGAGAGAAAAAGAAGACAACAGAATCGAGATAAACATAGTCTTTTTTCTTTCTGTCGTCCGTGCAAATTGGCCTAGAGAGAGAGAGAGAGAGAGAGAGAGAGAGAGAGAGAGAGAGAGAGAGTAAGTAGGATTATATTGAGAGAGATAGCGTGGTGTTGCTGTCGCTGTGAAATTAACAATTAGTCGTGTGTGCTTCCAATCCATAGCATTGATATCAGTGAATTAATAAAAGGAAGGGGGATTGTTGCAGGTACAAGCGAAGGTTGCTTTAAAAACGGACCAATCGTTGTGGAATGGAGGTTCTCTTTCTGGGATTTCGTTATATATATTTTTTGTTGAATTAAAAGGCTTGAGAGAGACGGAAGATACAGTTTTATTGTTTTTTAATGCTAAAACGATTGTAATCCAATTGATACTTAAATGAAGCTTATATTTTTTCTTTATTGAATTAAAAGCTTGAAAGAAAAAAAAGAGAGAAAGTGGAAATTTTTTTTTTGTTTTGGCCTAAATTTTTTGTTGGTGATTGAATGATTGTTTTTTATTATTATTCTGTTGATGTTGTAATTTTTCTCTCTTGTGAAGTAATTGATATTGCGTATATTTGAATATTTTAATATCATGGAGGCGTAGAGAGATAATCCAGCATAATGATGAGATAAATAAATCCTTGCGAAAATGTTTAGTTAAGACGTAAGAAGGAATTGCTAATTGCGATCCCAGTGTAAAAGGGGGTCGCAGTGATGCGGACATTGTAACAACAAGGAGGGGTCACGTCTAGAACGGTGGTGATGGTGTCAGAGGTCAGGGTGGAATTAACTTTTTACGATGAAGGAGAGAAGGCCTTTGCAGCCCTCTCGACGATGGTGGGTAACGAAGATATCAAGAGACAACCCGCCAGCCCAGAAAAATTTCTGGAGGGTCGGAAGACTGACTTGATACTGGTTGATGTAACCAGAGGTCAAAGAGTAACCTTGAGTGACATGTGGTCAAGATTAAATGGGAACTGTGATAGAATACCTGTCTCTTGGGGAGCGAGAAATCGGAAAGTGGATGATGTGAGGCCCCATAACCCATCCGATGCGAGCCTGGAAGGAAAAATGAGTACCCTACCTCGAGAATAGCTTAATACAAAGGTAGAGTTTTGTTCACTTATTTAAAAGTGACTATTCGTTGAGTTCTGTTGAGAGCGGGTTGGCGCTGATGATAATGATTTATGACTGTAGTGGCATTACAATTTTAGATTGTGAAGGAAGAATTCCGATGATTGAATTAAGTTAAAAAATTTGTTTAAAAAAAGCAAAACGAGAATACTATTTTAAGCAGTTCGTGAACTTTGACGAAACATTTTAGCTGGATCTCGGCTGTGTATTTATGTAGCGATGTTGAACGCTGAGTCGAGAATTAAACTTTTAAGAGTTGTGTTTTTATGAATTCAAACGAGAATAATTGGAGATATTAAATTTTGAGAGTTGAAATGATGTTTTGAAAAAAAACATTTTTTTTGTTACTTCAGTTTGGAAGGATTTCGTTTCTTAAACTGAACAAATTTTAGTTGAGTCCAGTTGGGAATAATTAGAAGCATTCATTCCAGCGATTAAATTGACTTTTTCCTCAGTTATGCAGGATTTCTAAATTGCGAAATAAGGGCTAGGAGGCCGCGTTCTGAATGAAGAATAATTGAAAATAATTATTGGCATCACTGAGTGAAGTGTGGTACATTTTACTTAACACAAAAAGCGACTTAATTAATTTTTTTTTCTCGGCCTTGCGAGGGCCGCTAAAAAACATTACGCATTTAAAAATAAAACAGTAAATGGGGGCTGATGGCGGGGAGGGGGGCATGTGCCGTTGTAATGATCGTCGGGTGGCTCTCGGTTTTGGATCCAGCCGGGAGTGACTTGATACCGATGGCAATGCCTCCGCCCTGCATAGGCCATGTAGTCATTCATAGGTGTTGTGAACGGGAATGGGAGGGAGAAACAGGTGTACTATGAAGATATATATACAACCCTAGTAAGGTATGTTGCTGCTAATGGGTGTATGGTGCATGAATGGAAGAAGGAGTGAGGCAATGAGCACCTCGGGGCCAATTGCATAGGTGGCAGGAGAGAGAGACTGGTTCGAAACCGCTTGTGATTCTGGAAAATGCGGCTGCTGGTGCTGACGAAAACGAAGTGCAACCCAAGAACCTGGCTGATGCTGAAATCCAAAGGAACTGAGGACGACTTGGAGATCTTTTTTTCTTTTCTTTCTTTTCTTTTCTCTCTGTTTTACCTAAAATTCTTGCAGGGCGCTGAGCTGAGAACAGTCGAAAGAAAATTCGAACGATACCTTGAATGACTGTCTATTGAGAAAAAGTCCTCAGTGAAGAAAATCTTACAAGAGGCTCATAACGAAGACTTGAACTGTGAAATAAAAAGTGAAGTTCAACTACAACTGCTTCAGGTGATAAATATTCCCCTAGTTCAATAAAAAGCGGGATCTTTGAGAACCCTGATTAGGGTTGCATACCCTTTATTACGAGAGTGTTGTGCTGATAGCAGCGAAGTGAAAAAAACCTTGAAAAACTCTTGTAAATTGCGACTGACACTCTATGAAAGATAAAAATCGAACTATGATTGAATTGATGAAAAGAAAATGGAAAAAGGGGAATAACTCTTATAAAAAAAACTTGAAAAAAAGGACAAAACTCTTAACCAAGGGAAGTAACTCTTACGAGCGAATTGATGAACTTAATGCATTTTATTGAGTGACAATTTTTAAATGATGATTATCTTATCTTTAAATTATTAATGTGAATTGAACAAACAAAAAAAAAGAATATACAAACAAAGAAAAAAACTTGCATGTGAAAAAAAGAGACGATATTAGCCTGACGAACTCTGAACTTTTACATTGTGATGATTTTACGAACTTTTTGAATTGACTTTCAGATGGACTTCTGAAAAAAAGGGAGAACCCTAATTAAAGGGTGGATATTAAAAACTTATATGTTACTTTATTTTGACGGGTAATTTGACGATGGAGTGAAGGGTCTGTGGAAAAGACATTTGACGGCGAACTGAGAGAAGGGATGGAACGGTGTGTTAAGAAATAAGACTCCATTGGTTCTACGAAGCAATATAGTTTAATGGGGATGAATGTGACGTAATCCCCCCATTGGGGACCTTTGGAATCCCCAGAGGGCCCAGGAGGGGTCAAATAACTACGCTGAGATAGCTAATCATTCCCGGGTAGCGCCAGATAACCCGAGGATCTTAAATGGAGAATATAAATATAGATATATTTTAATTCAATGTCAAAATGGATATATTTGTTTTTTGGTTGGAAGACCTGAGATATTTTGTTATTTGGGAAAAACTCAACAACAGGAAATGCGAGGATGTTAGAAGAACATATTGTACTGGCTGGGTGATGGCTGTGACATCAAGGTTATGGGATTTTTAGTCTTGAATTGGGTCTCAGATCGTTTGGGTTTAGTGTGATTTGATTGGCTGGGGAGACTTCAAGCCTACTCACATCGGGTCGATACGCTCTAAAATTAAGCAGATTGCTTGTTGACTTCGGGGAGGACAGAGCGTATAGCAACCGCCGTTCCCTGGAGAGGGGTCCCTCTACCTCCTCATACATTCGTCTGTGAAGATAGTTGAGATTTTGAAAAAACTTACTAATAACTGAGTAATATTTGTAAAAACATTTGTACATAAGTTTGAAAATCAATACTGTAGATTTGTCTACGTGAGTTTGTCTTTCTTCCTTCCTGTGGCTTTGGTATTCGCTTTCAGCATACCAGATTTCATGTAACAACCTCAGAGAAGACTAGACGACACGATCCGAGATATCCAGATAAAAAAAAGGAATCCCAACCATCTTCTTCACAAGGAGGGGTTAAATTAGTCACACAATCCTCACGTACTGTGGTGAGGAATAGGTCTAGAATGGAAACCTGCTGAGGGTCAGGACCTGGTAGGCGAGTTAGAAACATTACCGCCTGTGTGAGAGAATGGGTTATAGAGAAGCTATTTGTAGACCATCCAGCTGCGTCTGTGTAACCTGAGAACCAAGTCAATTTTTATGTTGGACACAAAGTAACCAAACACATTTATTTGGGCGTTACTATGTAAGGAGAGTGCTGCATATATACTATCAGAAATATGACCGAATAGGGCACAATCCTGACTTGAGTAAAGAAAATATAAATAACTAACGCATTGATGAAAGATTAGTCGAAAGCACATAAAAACCTGCCCATCCGATTCAAGATTTTTCTCTCTAATTTAAGGGAGGATGATATGAATATAGACTCCAGTCCCGTGCATATATCTATCTGAGTCTTTACAGCAAAGAGAGAGGTATCCTGTCATGTTAAAGCGGTTAGAGGAGATTGAAGAGTGTAAGTTTGTTTCATTTAATGAATGAAGGTATTGAGTATCTTACTTTACAGTGTTTCTGTATTCTACATAAATAGACGTAGGATTAGAGATAGATTCCCCTCTTACATTTACAAGAAATTGTATCTTTCAAGTACTGTGAGAGAATCAATCTGCTCTAGCAACTAATTTGTTTTAAAATAAATGAATAGAATATTAATCATCATCATGCATTCCGCCAGTCTTGATGATGACTAGTCGGGGCCTCAGTCTTTTATGCTTCGGTACAGAACAGTCCACCTTGGCTCCTAGCTTGCTTGCGCAGTTTAGGTGTAGTATGTTTTGCGCATCATATAAACAGCCTCTTAACCTCCAATACTCATTTCAAGTGGCAGCAGAAGAGGCCGCAGCTTCTGGCCGAAAGTAATCTCAGTGAAACAGCCAGTCGCCCTATCGTGTCCGTTACTATGCCTTTTCTTTCTGGATGAGGTTTCATAGCCTTTTAAGGAAACTGCAAGGCAACAGTATGGTTTGAAGTCAGAGTTCCCATCTCCTAGGCTTTTGCTATGATAAGGCCCACAAAGCAGTGGTATTTGCTTTGAGGGTTGTTCCCCTAGTTTTCGCCACAAGGGCACCCACAAGACAGTGGGGTAGGGGTTGTTAGTGTGCTAGGGCGTGTCCACACATCGGTGGGCCATAAAACGCTACTTCCGAGGTCCCCTACTACTCCGAGGTACCCAGTGTCCGTGTGTGGCCAACATGGGGAACTGTAGGAGTCTGGAAACTTATGCATAGCTGCTCCCTTTTCACCGTGATGTAAGCTAGCGGTGTAAGCTGGAAGCGAGAAGGCATGCAAGCATAAAGTTAACACTAACTTATACCTAACACACTATACATATCACGTCCCCCTGCCGGATTAAGAATCTAAATACCCCCCCTACCGGATGAACAATCTAAACACAGGATATAAATAATAATTACTTGGATATGTAAGGGAATATAAAGCAAAGATAACAAAAGAAATGGTGGGACTAGATCTACATATAGAGGTTACACACCATCCGAATAGATAGATGCACTTAAATTTGTGTTCTTTGAACGACCAATGTTGGTCTTGCTAAAAGTCCAGTGTCTCCACATGGAATGAATTGAGGTGCAAAGATTAGCGTTTATTTGAGAGCAGTAAGACGGAGGGAGAGAGTATCTGCCTTAAGAGACAAATGTAAGCTTGGAAGGCCATCAACTCCCCATATTTCCTCCTATAACACAAAACACGCTAGGTAATATACAAATATCTGTGCGTGAGGTCGCCAAGCTAATCAAGAACCTTGATTCCAGTAAAGCAACTGGCCCTGACGGCATCCCAATTATAGTGTTAAAAAAGCTTCAACATGAACTTGCTCCCATACTTACAAAACTGTTTAAGCGTTGCCTTAAGGAGAAGTGCTTTCCAGCACCCTGGAAAATCTCATCAGTATGTCCTGTATTTAAGAATTCAGGTGATAAATCCTCTCCATCTCAGTATAGACCTATAAGTCTCCTGTGTGTTATGAGTAAGTTGCTGGAATCTATAATAAATAGAGAAATAGTCAACCACCTCAGCAGGAATATCCTTCTTAGTGACACGCAATATGGTTTCCGTTCTGCAAGATCTACCGCAGATGTTCTAACGGTTATATCTCATAGGATTAGCGAATCTCTAGGCAAAGGCTACCTTTCTAGGGCAATTGCTCTTGACATATCAAAGGCCTTCGACAAGTATGGCATAACGGCCTACTTCACAAGATTTCCAGCTACGGTATAACTGGAAATGTTTTCTCAATCATTAAATCATTTCTCTCTAATAGGCTAATAAGAGTAGTGGTCGATGGACAAAAGTCAGAGGCCTGCAGTATTAATGCTGGAGTCCCTCATGGGTCAATCCTGGGCCCAACTCTCTTCCTGATCTACATCAATGATCTCCCTAAACACATACTTAAATCATTCGTTGAAATCTATGCTGATGACACGACCATCTACGGCAACACATTAAAAGCTGTAAATGACAAAGTTCTCTCTGATTCTCTCTCCTCTGATCTCGAGCGTGTAGTTCAGTGGAGGAAGACGTGGCTGGTTACCTTTAATGCATCTAAAACCAAGCTCCTATCTTTACACCATCAACGCACTGATCCCCATCTGACATCAATTGTAATGGATGGCTCTCGCCTCGGAGAAGCTCAATTTTTTTACAGTCTTCTGGGCTTGACCTTTACTCCTGATATGAAATGGAATACGTACATAAAGTCTGTTGCCAGAGTCGCTGGAAAGATGGTGGTTTCCTTCTACCGCCCCAGAAGATATTTCACTACTGATGCAATTCTCTATCTATATAAAAGCCAAGTACGTCCAAGGATGGAATACTTCTGCCATATCTTAGCAGGAGCTGCTAAAAATAGCCTATCCTGCCTTGACAGAGTACAAAATAGACTTCGTGGTCTAGTAGATAACGCCCTTTTCTCTTCCCTGCAACCTCTCTCCCACAGAAGAGACGCTGCGAGCGTGTATTTGTTTTACCGTTATTTCCATTGCAAGTGATCGTCTGAGCTCCAATCTCTCGTCACCCCTCGCAAATCTTTTACGAAAAACACCGGTCTAGCTGAAGCCGCTGTCAACAATTTCCCACACTCTCTATCTGTGCCTAAATCAAAACGTATATTCCATTAACACAGCTTCTTTCTTAGAACAGCACGCCAGTGGAACTCTGTTCCGTCTGCCTGTTTCCCACCTGACTACAACTTGAATGTCTTCAAATCCAACGTAAACAAATTCCTGATGAACCGCCTCCTTAAGTAGACACTTTATGAAATCTCAACAATAACGTACAACGCACTGTACATGCAATAACCCTTATCCCTGAGTGGCTTCCGGACCTTGATAAGTGGCGACCTCCTTGTAAAAAAAAGAGACGGTATAATCTCTCTCTCTCTCTCTCTCTCTCTATATATATATATATATATATATATATATATATATATATATACCTTACTAAATAATACTGTATTCTTAACTTTATACTTCCATACTTTTGATTAAGGATCAACAAATGTGAGATAATGGCAGGTGCGTAACAAAGATTTTAAGATGAACAATTTGTCATATAGTGTTAATTGAAGTATGAAATCGTCACGAGAGGACGCAAGTGATTTCCTAGCTTGTTCCATCAGAATCCACAAAGGCGATACACCGTTGCTCACATCGGGGGAAGCAGATGGAACTGATCACTGCAACAATAAAAGTCGTTAAGGAAGACAAAAGACAATTCCAAACAAAATGATTCGTAATCTTTGCGAACCCATTCGTCCTTTTATCAGCTGCGCATGGAAAATGGTGGTTATCAGTTTGGATATTTTCCAAATTGCGAGATCGTATCGAGTAGATATTTCTTCTTTTTTTTCATGTTCTATTAGTAACAGTGTTACACGTTTCAATTAGCAGTATTTTTATTTGACACTTGAGTACATTATGAAATACACACACACATACACATACACACACAAACACACACACATACACACATATATATATATGTATATATAATTAAATAAATTTAAATGTATTTAAGTAAATGAAAACATATTCAAAGTTCTCTATACGTAGGTAGAATAATTAAAATCAGAAATAGCCCTATGAGGCTGGATCTATATTTCAATGTATACCGTCTGGTCAAGGGTTCACTAATGTTTTGAATATGATATATATAAATTATATTTTTTTGTATACTAAAAGACACTTGTGTTTCATACTTACGCAATTAAATGTTTAAGATAATAATTCCTGTCGGTCAGGAAGTTTGAACTCAGCCACGAAGCCAAATTTGACTATTTGCAAATACTTCAGATATATATATATATATATATATATATATATATATATATATATATAACTACTTCATCTACTCACATAAAATTAATATACGGAAGTATAAATTTATGCGTATACTTTAAGTATTTACTTCAAAAGTGCTCAATACGTATATAGAGCTAGTTAGTAAGTTATAAAATATATACGGCGATTAAGCTACACTGAATATTCCGCGTTTCATCTACTCTAGGACTCTTCAGGCTTTTACCATATTGAACGACACCGATAATTTATAAAGATGGGCCCTTTCGTACAACTTCTTTAGAATCCAAATTTCAAAAGAAATTAGTGAATTGGTCCCTAACACATCGTGCCCTTATGATCTGCTCAAAATCAAAATTGGACGAGAAATTAAAAATAATTACTGATACCCTCTCCAAAAATGAGTACCCGTTGGATGTGATTAGGTCAGTTATACAGAGAAAAATAGCAGAGTCCTCTGCAACTAAAATTCAAACGATTAATAAATGCCCAGTTTATCTGCATTTACCTTGGCTGGGGACAGTAAGTGAAAAATTTGTAAGGCAAATCAGCTCAACCGTGCAAAATTGTTATTTTGCTTCAAATGTACGTTTCCTACAAGAACTTTAATGCCATCCTCTCGTAAAGATGTTCTAACCCTTCCATCATAATAATAATGTAATTTACAATTTTGAATGTATTTACAGTGCCAGCTATGTGGGTCGAACAACATTAAGATTGGATGGAAGAGTCCAACAACACGTACCTACCAAAATCAGAAATGGGGCATACTAAACAACATACGTAATTGCCAATACATACGGGTCTTCAATTACTGACCAGCTTATAAAAAAACCTGCCTTGTGCAGCGAACTTTCGCGCGAATTCTTTTACAATATTGAGTCGTGCTCACTCACTATTTCATTTAAAGATCTTGGAGATTGTTCACGTTCGGTTGAGAAAGCCTTCCATCTGCAAGCAGGAGGAATGCCTCTTGGTTTTGAGCGTCTCTAGGATCTTCGAGTAATATAACGTTGCTGTATTTCAATCGCTTTCCCTCATTTTTCCCAAATACATTACGTAATGCAACGTTATTGTTATCCGTACAAAATTTTGATTCCCATTCGTGTTTTTTTTTTCTATCAAATCCCTCGGTACAGCTTTGATAAAGTGAGGGCAAACCGGGCATTTTTCCCTCCTTTTATTCTCTTCACCCTGTTAACTTTATTTTAAACGCTGACTTTATTTTAACGTTTTAATCATGAATTTTCGTCTTCCTAACATGATTGCATTATATATATATATATATATATATATATATATATATATATATATATATATATATATATATATATATATAAATAATGTTCCGTATCTTGGGTATATTATATTGGGAAATGATGTACAAACTACTATTAGCGTATTCAGCGATGCTCTTTGTGTAAACAAATTGAGTTTAGGTACTTGAACAATATCAAAACCTTGTTAACTCACTGTCCGCATAGCAGCATCCGAATAGCGTAATGGTTAGAAACTCTGACTGTCGTTTGGGCGATTGGGTTTTGATGCTGGCTTGAGGTATTTGCTTGTCTAGATGCACTGATGAACAGCGAAACAGTACTAGATGTGCATGACTATAATGCTCCTTATCTTAGGTTGAGCCTATTGGGAAGTGATATACAAATTACCATTAGCGTATTAAGCGATGCACTTTGTGTAAATAAATTGAGCTTAGGTATTTGGAAAATTTCAAAACATTGTTATTTCGCTGCCCGCATAGCAGCAGCTGAATTGCGCAATGGTTAGAAGCTTGGACTATCGCGTGGGCGGGTGGGTTTCAATCCTGGCTTGACGTAGTTGTTTGTCATATATATATATATATATATATATATATATATATATATATATATATATATATATATATATATATATTCCAGGTAGAAAGATATCCAAAAATTAAGAATAATTGAATTTCAACAAGGGTCGTTAATAGTGCTCAATCAAAGCGAGCAAAGTATAAATAGGCATTTCTTGCTACGATGTGTAGACCGGTTCAATCATTTTTGATTTCACCAGGCAAGAAAAATTAAAATATAAAATTAAAAAGGTTCCAAACTTTTTAAAATTTTGAGTGGAGAAATATTATGTCATGACCGGTGTGAAGCAAAACTAAAGTTCCTACATAAAGGTAACTTTTTAATTTTTGTATTTTAATTTTTCTTGCCTAATAAAATCAAATATGATAGAAACTGTCTGCACACTGTAGCAAGATATGACTACATTTACATGAAGAATAATATATATATGTATATATATATATATATATATATATATATATATATATATATTTATATACCCGATCTGCAGGAATTGTAATCTTACACTGATGATTGCGTAAGTATGTATGTAGGTATAAAATAATTATTATTTGATTAGAGTTATCAAACCCCTTTAAGAAAATCTAAGGATGCGCACTGTCTGGGTAATATACACTAAGAAGCAATTAACTAGTGTGTATACAACATGCATAACTTCTGTCGTTCGAACAGTCTATGTTGTCTAATGTCTGCGCCCGAATTGAGTTATCACTTACCTTCATTCTCGTGACAAGTGTTTGGTGGGTAGAATGTAAAGGTTTAGCAAATGACGTCAGAGGTTGCTTTTTTTACAAAGGAGTCACCACTTATCAAGGCCCATAGGCCACTCGAAGATATTGGTTAATAAGTGTACAGTGTACAGATGTAGAGATGATAGATAACATGAGCTAAACTGTGAAGCAAGGGTTGCGTAATCTTTAACCACACCTCTCCTAACTCAGCAATTTCTTAGACATGACCTTAAATCTTGAGAATTCTACCTTTGAACCCTATCATAAACCTAACCAATCTCTACTATATGTCCACAATGAATCAAACGACCCTAAATCAATATTAAAATCAATAGTTTCCAATATCGCTTTAAAATTTCTAGACTGTCTTCTACTAAATCCATATTTATCAAAAATGAAAAATATTACAATGAAGCCCTTAAAAACTCGAGATACAATTCGCAAATTAAATTCATAAATAAAAATGATAGAAACATAAACTACATTGAAAATGAACCTATTAAGAGCGTAATAACATATAATATGGCAATGTCTTCCCGTATGCGAGTTAAGAAAAATAACCAAGAGACAAAAAAAGATAAAACCAAATCACAAATACTAGATAATAATACAAAAAAACAACAGACCAAAACCCGTAAACGTAAGAATAGACATAAGGAGACACTATGGTTCAACCCTCCATATTCCAAAAACCTAGAGACAAACATAGCCAGAGAATTTTTGAAAATATTAGATAAGAACTTTAAAGCCCCCCATAGATATAATAAAATTTTCAATAAGAACACAATCAAAGTCTATTACTCTACTATGCCTAACCTTTATCAAAAAATAATTAGCTCTAATGGTAAGAAAATTAATAAACTACAAAATAAAACTATACAAAATATATCAGACTGTAACTGTAGAAGAAAAAATAAATGCCCCCTACAAGGCTCATGTAAACTTTAAAATGTTATCTATAGCTGCACAGTATCAAAAAACCCAAATCTACATGAATCTATTAACAGCCATAACTCAACTGCCAGATTAAATAATGACACCAACTTAAACCAATCTACGGATCAATTACAAACCAACCCACCATATAATAATCAAGCACCAGACCTAACGGAAAATAATCACAATAAGCAAGAGGAAATATATCTTGGTTCCACATCTGGCCTAATAAAACATAGAATTTCAACGCACAAATATTCCTTTAAAAATAACTCTCTGTCAAACCAAACTACCTTATCCAACTATATTTGGCAACTCAAAAATAGCAATATTTCTTTCAACTTGAAATGGCGAGTAATTGAATCTTGCAAACCATATAAACCAGGAGATAAATTCTGTGCACTATGTATAAAAGAGACCCTAAAAATTTTAAAATATGAAGATATAAAAAATGCAACCACCCTATTAAATTCAAGACAGGAACTAATATTCACATGCAGTCATAAACGTTGGTTTAAATTTAATAAATATAAACCACCTTAAATCATTAAAAATTACTTATTAGTAAAAATAGATTACAATTTTTTGGTAATAAATTAAGTTAGACACATTATCCCCCTTGCAACCTTTAATTAAAAAAAATATGACTAATTATCCCCCTTGCATTATGGAATTATACAAACAACATTCGAATTATAAACCATGGCGTCATTAAATCAAAAGTATGCTAACGGAAATAGTTTATTGCACGGGCGTCCCTTTTGAAAATTCATCATTCGATAAGGTGAAAAGTTATAGCAAACATCTATATGAGTACTTTAACCATAGTTCCTGATTTCAAAAGGCGAAAAATTAAAAGGTAAATTTTTGTACCTATATTTTTATGTATATTAATTTGCTTGTCAATTTTAAATCCAGACCTTTATTTCAATTTTTTCCAGATACATCTGCCTTACTTTTAATGCTAGGTTTATTTATGGTGTCTTTTAAATGTAATAAAAACCCTTCACAATTTGCTGACGATGAAACCTTGTTTATTAAAAAACTATATGTAATAATTATTGTCCGTAACTTGATGTCTACCACAATAAAAACACTGTTTTCCGAAACGATCGTACAAATAATTGATTTGGTTGTTGTTCCTTATTATGAAACGGATTTTTAATTTAATTATAATTTGATTTTTAAATTTTAAGTTAGCAATCACATTACAAAATATTAAATTAGCCCTAGGATATTTACCTATCGAGCTTTTATATGTCTAAATTACAACGAGAACTTTTTCTTTCCTGTATTTTAATTAAACTAGTAATTTCACTATTACATTAAAATACAATCAGCTCTTTAGACTATGGTTCTAATCTCCTTTAAATATATATATATATATATATATATATATATGTGTGTGTGTGTGTGTGTGTGTGTGTGTGTATGTGTGTGTGTGTGTGTGTGTGTGTGTGTTTGGACAATTAATCGGAATCAGAAAAATCGGAACAATTGAGGGTATCGCAGCATTCGGTACCGGAATCGGAAAAAATTGTGCCAATTTTCCGAAACCAAAACGATTCTGTGTCTTTTTTTTATTTGATTTTAATTACAGCTAAATCTTCCATTGCTGATAATAATGATAAAATAATAAATATTTATTGATTTTAAACCACCAGTGAAGTTAAAATCGATAGATCCTTCTCTACAAGTGTATTTTTACGTTTAGGAAAATATTTGCACATTTCACATATGTGTTTTTACGGTAATCGGAATCGGTAATTGTATTGGAATTCCGAATTTAGTACGGAATCATTAATTGTATCCGAATCGGGAAAAATATTGGAATCGTACCATCACTAATATATGTATATATATACATACATTTATATATATATATATATATATATATATATGTATATATATATGTATATATATTGATGAAAACAAAGGGGTGTAGTGTTTACCTGATATACGCAATGGTAAACGTCAAACTAATATGAATAACAGTCGGAATCGGAATCGAGAATAGGAAAAATCAGAACTTTTGGGGGTATCGGAATCGGTATCGGAATTGGAAAAATATTGTCTAATTTACGATTCCAAATCGATTCTTTAAAATTTTTAATAAAAAATGAAACAAGTAACAATTGTTTTTTTATTAGAAATTATTCCTTTACAACATAAGACTGAGAAGGCCCCCAGAATGAGTTATAAATCTCATTTACAGATTTAACATTGATTAGCAGAGTTTAATATATTTCATTTATTGGTTATCATAGTTATTATAACTTCAATTTGCCTTTTTGATCGTTTAGCATCTATTCGCTATAATGTCTGTGTACCCTCATCTGAGGAAGTTCATTGATTATTAACAAATTTTAAAGGCGGGAGGGGATTAAATTTCGTTGGCGCCAGCTGCACATTGGAATGTTTGTCATCGGCTTCTTCTGAAATAATTCAAGTTTTATAACACCTTTTTAGAAAAGAAAATTCTCAGACTCTCCAAAATTAATTTAATTTGTTTCTATTAGTTTTTATTGTAAGCAAAGTAAATAGTCTAGAGGTCACTTGCCTATTCAATATCACAGATTAAAAAAAAAATCTTTTCGCACCTATTTGATAAATTGGCATACGGTGTCTATTAGAGATTTGGGACTTTAATGGTAAAAATTTAATATGCTTGGAAAGTTTTCTGGTTCTGGTTTGGCACCCTGAAACTCGTACCCGGAAAACTCGTCTCTTTTGCTACGTGGAAAAACTGGTCACATTTAATAAATATCGATTGAAAACACATTTTATGACCGTTCTTGAAGGAGATATTGTTTTTAAAGATCACTATGAACCCCCTATCATATTTCAAAATATATATTTATAAGACTTGTTTTAAAAAAAATAAACTTGATCACGGAGTCAAGACAAAACCATATATTTATTTTAAAAAATACTTTAATTTTAACACTTTTTGTGTTATTATTACGAAACAAAAATAAAAGAAAGAAAACACTTACATATAATCAAAGAAAGCAATTACTTTATTTAGAAGAATTTATTTAGTATAAACAATTCTTGTGTTATTACGAAACAACAAAAAAGAAAACACGGTACTTATGTCACGTTTTTTTTTTTTTGTTTATTTTTCACTTTCTTTTCCTCCTTCGCGGTTTGGGTTCGAGCTTGCCTGTCTACTACAACATTTTTTTTTGTTTGCGGTCGCAATTTACCTTTTTTTTTTTTCTCAACAAACACCCTTACATACACCTCCACTTTTTTTTCGCCTTCGTGTCACGGGTTCGAGGCTGGCTGCCAACTACATTTTTTTGTTTTACTCAACAAACGCCCGGGCAACGTCGGGCATCCAGGCTCGTTATACATAAAACTAGAGTTACATCTAGTTGAGAGTATGCCTAGGGTATGACATGACCTGAACCCAATCGTGAGAACGTAATTTAAAGTTTTGAGGAGAGTAGAGTAGTTTTAAGCCAGTGGTCAGCAACCTACGTCCCACGAAGGCATTTTAACCGGCTCCGAGCCTCATTTCCAATGAGTCTATTTCTAAAATAACAAATGAGACTTTTGAATTACACAAGAGGCCTGCTCTTATATTCCTCTGATCCACATAGCAGAATATGAACACTATAACTGCTAAAAAAAAACTCGATCAAAACCCAAACACCGCCATTTCCGCCTAAAGATATTTAAAACATTAACATACAATACAAACTGAGAACCAGTTTGAATGACCGTCCAGCGACACACAATAGGAGTACGTAAGTGTATATGCTTGCAACTATGTATACTCTATACTGCAACTACATGTAGATGATATATGTTTCGATTTTTAGTCGCGTGCAATCGACTCTATAAGTCATTCCGTCGGTCTGTCGGTCGGTCTGCCGGTTTGTCCGTAACACTTTTATTCTTTGCCTTTTTGGTTAAATCAAAGGTCTGTTGTTAATAGATGCTGTCTTAGCTTTTTAAGATTTTCTTGACATTTTGACCAAGATGAAAGTGTAGTATCTGTCCGGCAACCCTTCGTACCAATTGTCTAGTCAGCACCCGTACTCCCCGGGGAGTTGGTCCCTATTTCCCCTTCACTCCTCACATTATAAATCAGCCTTGTGACTAATTTTCTCGGTGGGGGAGCAAATTAATACCCTTTTCTTGGCGTTTTGGCGAAGATCAGTGTGTAGTATCTGTTCCGGAAGATAATGCAAGCAAAGACCATGTGTGGGGGCAACCCCACATATAAGATCTTGGTCAATGTAGGGGCAAGCCTTCATACCAATTGTCACTATCCAACTCCCCTACTCCTCGGGGAGTTGGTCCCCATTTCCCCTTCACTCCTCACATTAAAATCGGCCTTGTGCCTAATTTGCTCTATGAGGGAGCAAATTTAATATCCTTTTCTTGGCCTTTTGGTGTAGTATCTGTTCCGGCAGATACTGCAAGCAAAGACCATATGTGGGGGAAAACCCACATATAAGACCTTGGTCAATGTAGGGGCAACCCTTCATACCAATTGTCACTATCCAGCTCCCCTGCTTCCTAGGAAGGTGGTCCCCATTTCCCCATTCACTCCTCACATTAAAAGTGGTCTTGTGCCTAATTTGCTCGGTGGGGGAGCAAATAAATACCCTTTACTTGGCCTTTTGGCTAAGATCAAAGTGTAGTATCTCTTCTTACTACATGCTATACTTATTGTGATATAAAGGGTGTGATCACTTTTCTGTATTAATTTAATATAAACTGATCACCCACTTTACAACCAGTAAGTCTCAAAGCCATTCATGTCATTCTCCAGATCATTCAAGTTGTTTTTGAAGGATCCCAGTTATTTTTAAAGCATCCAAGACATTCTTAAGGTCATTCAATTCATCCTTAAGTTCATTAAAGTCATTCTAAGTCATTTACTTTTTATTTATTTAAGTCATTTCAGCCCATTTTTCGATCATTTTAGTTTATATTCATGAATTTCATGTCAATCCTACATTCACGCATTATTGTCCGTAACTTGATGTCTACCACAATAAAAACACTGTTTTCCGAAACAATCGTACAAATAAGAGCACAAGAGCACGCGACTAATGGCTATCGGCCTTGTTTTTTTTTTTGTATGTGATTCGTTTGTGGCACTTTTTTTAATAACACTTTCAAATATACACGAATATACATTTCATCCGTTTCGCGTCGGCTGATTTTTTTCACATTAAAGTTATTTGGAATAAACTGTTTTTTGTCATTTTTTTTTTTCAATTTTAGATTTACTTTATATTACCCAATGTTTCTTTTAATCGTGGTTTTAAAGATTTAGGTTGAGAGTGGCATATGTGATGTTCCTTATTTTTTAATTAATGTCCTTGATTCGGCCCGTAACCTGTAATAATGACGTGATACAATTCGCGGGGTCGAATGAGTTTCCAATCCCTGCTCTAAGTAAATGAAAGTAGTTCACAAACTAGAAGACTGACGAGTTTTATTCAGTAATCCATATGAAGATTATCACTTAAATTAATCTTTTTTTATTATGAAAACGAGCACATTGGCATTTTATCCGATGGTTTTCAATGTGAGCGATTATAGAAACTTTTTTATTGCTAAATAAAATATTTATTCAAAATCCAATTTTTGTAGCGATATTAATTTCTATTGTTATCCTGACGAAGTCAGGTACGTTCATTCGCTTGTTGTACATAAAACATGACATCACACCAAAAGGAAATACGCATACACGGTCGTAGACAGCGGAAATACATTGGAGAAATGGTACTGCCAAAAATGGATCTCTTTCCTTCCCTATTGTATTGGGAATCGATTTCCTGCAACTTTCTTGGCACCATCCCCACTGGTGGTCTGCTAATTCCATTGGACGCTTGGCTGAGGCAGGCAGCCACCGTGGAGAAACGCGATTGGATTCGCGTTGCAAGCAACATGACAAACATCCTTGAAAGACAAAACGAGATTTATTGTTTGTTTGTTTTTATGTACAGTGGTTTTTTGGGGGGATTTTTTTGTGATAGCGTGGACGTGTGCGTGCTCGGCTTTTCAGTTCATTAGAGAATGCTTTTTCTTTCTCTCTTTTGAGTGGCCTGTTTGCATTCTTCATCCATCCTCACAAATACACGAAAAGCAAAATCTCTCTCTCTCTCTCTCTCATATATATATATATATATATATATATATATGTGTGTGTGTGTGTGTGGGTGTGTATGTGTGTGTGTATATTTGTTTTATTTTTTATTACCGTTTTATCTGTTTGGTTACATGTGTTTCAGACGTTGGACCATGTTTACGATCTAACAGCTTCGTCAGACCTTACAGAAGTGGTTGTTTGTATTAGGCTTCCTAATGCTAACAACCACTTCTGTAAGGTCTGAGGATGCTGTTAGATCGTAAACATGGTCCAACATCTGAAACATATGTAAACAAACAGATAAAACGGTAATAAAAAATAAAACACATATTTGCTCTGCAATAGTATTGAGGACTCTCTTCAGGTTTCTACCAATTACTAGTATTTTGCTATATATATATATATATATAAATATATATATACTCGGGGTTTTTTTATATTCAAAAGTAATGGACTAATGAATTCAACGAGGTTGTTAGATAGTGCTCAATAAAAAGAGCTGATAATACTTGTTTATTGTTATATAAACATGCTCACATCCCGCTGCTACAAACAGCCACTTGTTTCAATCAAACAACAGATATCATCAGGCAGCGACTTGACTATTCAAAAGTTCAATGAATAATCTAATCAAAGATATATATAAATATATATATATATATATATATATATATATAATATTTTCTGAAAGGATGAGTTAAGTCATTATTAAACTAACGAACAAGAACAATGCGAGAAGAAATAGATTGGAATAAAAAACTATTAGTCAAAAGCCTATTCGAGTAAAATCCGTAAAAACAATTTATGTAAGTAAGAAATAATTTGAATAAATAAAACTCGAGGAATTCTTAAAACCGAACCATTTTCAAGACATAACATCAGTAAATGACGATTTAACTAATATATATATACATTATGGGTCTCATGGCTCTTGTGAAGTGCGACGTATTTGTGGAAATAATTATATAATCTCTAACACTCTGAAAGTTATATATATATATATATATATATATATATATATATATATATACAGTCCTGGTCAAAATTATAAGACCACTTAAGAAAGTAAGCGTTTACGCATATTATCGAAGTTTTAATCAAACAAATGGTTGAAACCATTGCCAAAAGGGAAAATATGATGGAAAAAAATAAAACCTTAACCCTGATCTAATAATTATTTTTTAAAAAACAAACATTTTCACCTGATAAACATGATAAGACCACTTTAATAAAATCGGCTAGTTTTGAAAAAAATAATACGAAAAGCTTTCTACGTTACTAAAATCAACTTGTTAGTAGATAAAAAAAACAAAACATCTTACTGAATTATAAATCAGCTGGGACCCTAAAGTTGCAAGTAGTTAAAGGCCGACAAACCTCATTAAAGTACATTTCAATGCTTTAAAATGCTTCTATCAGGACTGAAGGTCCACGTCTGTGTGGTAGAAAATTGATTTTCCAGCAAGACAACGCTGCGGTACACACTTCTCGACAAGAACGAGAATAGTTTTCTTCAAATAATATAGAATTGTTAGATAACCCAGCATGTTTCAATCCTATTGAAAATCTTTGGGGATAGATAGCAAAAGCAGTGTTCACGGATGGAACCCAGTATGTTTCGATAAAGGGACTTTCTGATTCAATTTTCAGTACGTGGGATAAAATTACTTCACAACTGAAAAAAAAAAGTTAGTCGCAAGCATGCCGAAGAGAAGTTTTGAAGTAATTAGTAATAATGGAGGCTATACTAAACACAAAGACTCTTTTTAGTAATTTTTTTATTGCCTTTTGTTAGATAAATTATCAGTGGTCTTATCATTTTGCCCAGGTGAATATGTATGTTTTTAAAAAAAATATTATTAGATCAGGGTTAAGGTTTCGAATGAAGCAGATTTCAGTTTTTTCCCTTTTGGCAATGGTTTGAACCATTCGTTTGATTAAACATTCGATAATATGCTTAACCGTTTACTTTCTTAAGTGGTCTTATGATTTTGACTAGGAATGTATATATATATATATATATATATATATATATATATATATATATATATATATATAATTATTATAGTAAAAAATAATTATATATATATATATATATATATATAATTATTTTTTTACTATAATAATTATATATATATATATATATATATATATATATATATATATATATATATATATATATATATATTGGGCTGAGTGTCAAGTGACGAATCCTTGACTTGTACTACCCTGTCTCCCTGCAGCCGAAACGCTTGGAGACACATCCTATCAAAACAGTGTTTTAATGGGGTAGTTATTTAAATGCTGCCCACCTCAGCATTATGTGGCACAGGACAGGAAAGTGGGATCCCCGCAGGCTTCCCTACAGGGGGGGCACTCCTGCAACTTTAAAAATTGCCTGAGTAACCCCGTCGGCATTCCCCGGTGTGGGCGCTTCAGGCAGCAAGCAATAAACTTGCCCCACCGGAAATCCCAGTGGCAAGGCCTGGGAGGGTGGACCTCCTAGGTATAATCCAGGCGGTGTACCTCAGTCCAACAGGTGCTGGTCCGGTTCCCCGCCCCTAGCCTGTTAGACTGAGTGTCAAGTGACGAATCCTTGACATGTGCTACACTGTCTCCCTGCAGCCGAAGCCGCTAGGAGACAACCCATAACAACAGAGTGGACATGGGGTAGTTATTTAAATGCTGTCCACCTCAGCATTATTTGACACAAGGCCTGGAAAGTTGGAACCTCGCAGGCTCCCCTAAAGGAGGGGCACTTCTGCAATTTAAAAAATTGCCTGAGTAACCCCGTCGGCATTCCCCGGTCGGGGCGGCTCAGGCAGCAAGCAATAAACTTGCCCCACTGGAAGCCCGGTGGCAACGCCTGGGAGGGTGGACCTCCTAGGTATTATCCAGACGGTGTACCTCAGTCCAACAGGTTCTAGGTCGGTTACCGGCCCCTCACCTGCTGGGCTGAGTGTCAAGTGACGAATCCTTGACTTTTACTAACCTGTCTCCCTGCAGCCGAAGCCGCTAGCGGAAACCCCCCCCATCATAAGAGGCTTGTAATGGGGTAATTATGTAATTGCCGCCCTAATCGGCAATATTTGGCACAAGGCCTGGAAAGTGGGATACCCGCAGGCTCCCCTAAACGAGGGGCACACCTGCTATTAAAAAAATTTCTTGAGTAACCCCGTCGGCATTCCACGGTATGGGCGCCTAAGCAGCAAGCAATAAACTTGCCCCACCGGAAAGCCCGGTGGCAAGGCCTGGGATCCTGGATCTCCTAGGTATTACCCAGGCGGTGTTCCTCAGTCCAACAGGTGCTGGGCCAGTTCCCGGCCCCTCACCTGTTGGGCTGAGTGTCAAGTGACGAATCCTTGACTTGTACTACCCTGTCTCCATGCAGCCGAAGCCGCTAGGAGACATCCCATCACAACAGAGTTGTAATGGGGTAGTTATTTAAATGCTGCCCACCTCAGCATTATTTGGCACAAGGCCTGAAAAATGGGAACCCCACAGGCTCCCCTAAAGGAGGGTCACTCCTGCAGTTTAAAACATATCCTGAGTAACCCCGTCGGCATTCCCCGGTATTAGCGACTCAGGCAGCAAGCAATAAACTTGCCCCACCGGAAAGCCCGGTGGCAAGGCCTGGGAGGGTGGACCTCCTAGGTATAACCCAGGCGGTGTACCTCAGTCCAACAGGAGCTGGTCCGGTTCCCGGCCCCTCACCTGTTAGGCTGAGTGTCAAGTGACGAATCCTTGACTGGTACTACCCTGTCTCCATGCAGCCGAAGCCGCTAGGAGACATACCATCACACCTGAGTGATAATGGGGTAGTTATTTAAATGCTGCACACCTCAGCATTATTTGGCACAAGGCCGGGAAAGTGGGAACCCCGCAGGCTCCCCTAAAGGTAGGGCATCCTGCAATGTTAAAAATTGCCTGAGTAACCCCGTCGGCATTCCCCGGTCGGGGCGCCTCAGGCAGAAAGCAATAAACTTGCCCCACCGGAAAGCCCGGTGGCAAGGTCTGGGATCCTGGACCTCCTAGGTATTACCCAGTCGGTGTACCTCAGTCCAACAGGTGCTGGGCTGGTTCCCGGCCCCTCACCTGTTGGGCTGAGTGTCAAGTGACGAATCCTTGACTTTTATTACCCTGTCTCTATGCAGCCAAAGCCGCTAGGAGACATCCCATCACACTGGAGTGGTAATGGGGTAGTTATTTAAATGCTGCCCACATCAGACTTTTGTGGCACAAGGCCGGAAAGTTGAAACCCGCCGGCTCCCATATAGGAGGGGAACTCCTGCAATTTAAAAAATTGCCCGAGTAACCCAGTCGGCATTCCCCGGTGTGGGCGCCTCAGGAAGCAAGCAATAAACTTGCCCCACCAGAAAGCCCGGTTGCAAGGCCTGGGAGGGTGGACCTCCTAAGAATTACCCAGGCGGTGTACCTCAGTCCAACAAATGCTGGCTGGTTCCCGACCCCTCACCTTTTGGGCTGAGTGTCAAGTGACGATCCCTTGACTTGTACTGCACTGTCTCCATGTAGCCGAAGCCGCCAGGAGACTCATCCCATCATACTGGAGTGGTTATGGGGTATTTATTTAAATGCTGCTCACATCAACATTATTTGGCACACGGCCTGAAAGGGGGGAACCCAGCAAGCTCCCCTAAAGGAGGGGCACTCCTGCAACTTTAAAAATTGCCCGAGTAACCCTGTCGGCATTCACCTGTCGGGGCGCCTCAGGCAGAAAGCAATAAACTTGCCCCACCGGAGAGCCCAGTGGAAAGGCCTGGGAGTGTGGACCTCCTAGGTATTACCCAGGCGGTGTGCCTCAGTCAAAAAAGTGCTGGATCTGTTACCGGCCCCTCACCTGTTGGGCTGAGTGTCAAGTGACGAATCCTTGACATGTACTACCCTGTCTCCATGCAGCCGAAGCCGCTAGGAGACACATCCCATCACACTGGAGTGGTAATGGGGTATATATTTAATTGCCGCCCACATCGGCAATATATCCCACAAGGCCTAGAGAGTGGGAACCCCGCAGGCTCCCCTACAGGAGGGGAACTCCTGCAATTTAAATAATTGCCTGAGTAACCCCGTCGGCATTCCCCGGTCGGGACGCCTCAGGCAGCAAACAATAACCTTGCCCCACCGGAAAGCCCGGTGGCAAGGCCTGGGAGTGTGGACCTCCTAGGTATTACCCAGGGGGTGTGCCTCAGTCCAACAGGTTCTGGGCCGGTTCCCGGCAACTCACCTGCAAGGCTGAGTGTCAAGTGACGAATCCTTGACATGTACTACCCTGTCCTCATGCAGCCGAAGCCGGTAGGAGACACATCCCATCACACTGGAGTGGTTATGGGGTATATATTTGATTGCCGCCCACATCGGCAATATTTCGCACAAGGCCTGGAAAGTGGGATACCCGCAGGCTCCCCTAAAAAAGGAGCACTCCTGCAACTTTAAAAATTGCCTGAGTAACCCCGTTGGCATTCCCCGGTCGAGGCGCTACGGGCAGCAAGCAATAAACTTGCCCCACCGGAAAGCCAGGTTGCATGGCCGGGGAGGATGGACCTCCTAGGTATTACCCAGGCGGTTTACCTCAGTCCAACAGGTGCTGGGTCAGTTCCCGGCCCCTCACCTGTTGGGCTGAGTGTCAAGTGACGAATCCTTGACTTGTACTACCCTGTCTTCATGCAGCCAAAGCCGCTAGGAGACATCCCATCACACCGGAATGATAATGGGGTAGTTATTTAAATGCTGCACACCTCAGCATTATTTGGCACAAGCCGGAAAGTGGGACCACCGCAGGATCCCCTAAAATAGGGTCACCCTGCAATGTTAAAAATTGCCTGACTAACCCAGTCGGCATTCCCCGGTCGGGGCGCCTCAGGCAGAAAGCAATAAACCTGCCCCACCGGAAAGCCCGGTGGCAAGGCCTGGAATCCTGGACCTCCTAGGTATTACCCAGGCGGTGTAACTCAGTCCAACACGTGCTGAGCCGGTTCCCGGCCCCTCACCTGTTGGGCTGAGTGTCAAGTGACGAATCCTTGACTGGTACTACCCTGTCTCCATGCAGCCGAAGCCGCTAGGAGTCATCCCATCACACCGGAGTGATAATTGGGTATTTATTTAAATGCTGCCCACATCAGCATTATTTGGCACAAGGCCTGGAAAGTGGGATACCCGCAGGCTCCCCTAAAGGTAGGGCATCCTGCAATGTTAAAAATTGCCGGAGTAACCCCGTCGGTATTCCCCGGTTGGGGCGCCTCAGGCAGCAAGCAATAAACTTGCCCCACCGGAAAGCCCGGTGGCAAGGCCTGGAATCCTGGACCTCCTAGGTATTACCCAGGCGGTGTACCTCAGTCCAACAGGTGCTGGGCCGGTTCCCGGTCCCTCACCTGTTGGGCTGAGTGTCAAGTGACGAATCCTTGACATGTACTACCCTGTCTCCATGCAGCCGACGCCGCTAGGAGACATCCCATTACACCGGGGTGATAATGGTGTATTTATTTAAATGCTGCCCACATCAGCATTATTTGGCACAAGGCCTGAAAAAGTGGGATACCCGCAGGCTCCCCTAAAGGAGGGGCTCTCCTGCAATTCTTCAAATTGCCCGAGTAACCCCGTCGGCATTCCCCGGTCGGGCCGCCTCAGGCAGCAAGCAATAAACTTGCCCTACCGGAAAGCCCGGTGGCAAGGCCTGGGAGGGTGGACCTCCTAGGTATTACCCAGGCGGTGTGCCTCAGTCTTACAGGAAATGGACCGGTTCCCGGCCCCTCACCTGTTGGGCTGAGTGTCAAGTGACGAATCCTTGACTGGTACTACCCTGTCTCCATGCAGCCGAAGCCGCTAGGAGACATCCCATCACACCGGAGTGATAATGGGGTAGTTATTTAAATGCTGCACACCTCAGCATTATTTGGCACAAGGCCGGGAAAGTGGGAACCCCGCAGGCTCCCCTAAAGGTAGGGCATCCTGCAATGTTAAAAATTGCCTGAGTAACCCCGTCGGCATTCCCCGGTCGGGGCGCCTCAGGCAGCAAGCAATAAACTTGCCCCACCAGAAAGCCCGGTGGCAAGGCCTGGGATCCTGGACCTCTTAGGTATTACCCAGTCGGTGTACCTCAGTCCAACATGTGCTAGGGCCGGTTCCCGGCCCCTCACCTTTTGGGCTGAGTGTCAAGTGACGAATCCTTTACTGGTACTTCCCTATCTCCATGCAGCCGAAGCCGCTAGGAGTCATTCCATCACACCGGAGTGATAATTAGGTATTTATTTAAATGCTGCCCACATCAGCATTATTTGGCACAAGGCCTGGAAAGTGGGATACCCGCAGGCTCCTCTAAAGGAGGGGCACTCCTGCAATTTTAAAAATTGCCTGAGTAACCCCGTCGGCATTCCCCGGTCGGGGCGCCTCAGGCAGCAAGCAATAAACTTGCCCCACCGGAAAGCCCGGTGGCAAGGCCTGGAATCCTGGACCTCCTAGGTATTACCCAGGCGGTGTACCTCAGTCCAACAGGTGCTGGGTCAGTTCCCGGCCCCTCACCTGTTGGGCTGAGTGTCAAGTGACGAATCCTTGACTGGTACTACCCTGTCTCCATGCAGCCGAAGCCGCTAGGAGACATCCCATCACACCGGAGTGATAATGGGGTATTTATTTAAATGCTGCCCACATCAGCATTATTTGGCACAAGGCCTTGAAAGTGGGATACCCACAGGCTCCCCTAAAGGAGGGGCTCTCCTTCAATTCTTCAAATTGCCCGAGTAACATCGTCGGCATTCCCCGGTCGGGGCGCCTCAGGCAGCAAGCAATAAACTTGCCCCACCGGAAAGCCCGGTGGCAAGCCCTGGGAGGGTGGACCTCCTAGGTATAACCCAGGGTGTGTACCTCAGTCCAACAGGTGCTAGGTCCGGTTCCCGGCCCCTTACCTGTTTTGCTGAGTGTCAAGTGACGAATCCTTGACTGGTACTACCCTGTCTCCATGCAGCCGAAGCCGCTAGGAGACATCCCATCACACCGGAGTGATAATGGGGTAGTTATTTAAATGCTGCACACCTCAGCATTATTTGGCACAAGGCCGGGAAAGTGGGAACCCCGCAGGCTCCCCTAAAGGTAGGGCATCCTGCAATGTTAAAAATTGCCTGAGTAACCCCGTCGGCATTCCCTGGTCGGGGCGCCTCAGGCAGCAAGCAATAAACTTGCCCCACCGGAAAGCCCGGTGGCAAGGCCTGAGATCCTGGACCTCCTAGGTATTACCCAGTCGGTGTACCTCAGTCCAACAGGTGTTGGGCCGGTTCCCGGCCCCTCACCTGTTGGGCTGAGTGTCAAGTGACGAATCCTTTACTGGTACTTCCCTGTCTCCATGCAGCCGAAGCCGCTAGGAGTCATCCCATCACACCGGAGTGATAATTGGGTATTTATTTAAATGCTGCCCACATCAGCATTGTTTGGCACAAGGCCTGGAAAGTGGGATACCCGCAGGCTCCCCTAAAGGAGTGGCACTCCTGCAATTCTAAAAATTGCCCGAGTAACCCCGTCGGCATTCCCCGGTGTGGGCGCCTCAGGCAGCAAGCTATAAACTTGCCCCACCGGAAAGCCCGGTGGCAAGGCCTGGGAGGGTGGACCTCCTAGGTATTACCCAGGCGGTGTACCTCAGTCCAACAGGAGCTGGTCCGGTTCCCGGCCCCTCACCTGTTGGGCTGAGTATCAAGTGACGAATCCTTGACTTGTACTACCCTGTCTCCATGCAGCCGAAGCCGCTAGGAGTCATCCCATCACACCGGAGTGATAATGGGGTATTTATTTAAATGCTGCCCACATCAGCATTATGTGGCACAAGGCCGGAAAGTGGGAACCCCGCAGGCTCCCCTAAAGGAGGGGCACTCCTGCAATTTTAAAAATTGCCTGAGTAACCCCGTCGGCATTCCCCGGTCGGGGCGCCTCAGGCAGCAAGCAATAAACTTGCCCCACCGGAAAGCCCGGTGGCAAGGCCTGGGAGGGTGGACCTCCTAGGTATTACCCAGGCGGTGTACCTCAGTCCAACAGGAGCTGGTCCGGTTCCCGGCCCCTCACCTGTTGGGCTGAGTATCAAGTGACGAATCCTTGACTTGTACTACCCTGTCTCCATGCAGCCGAAGCCGCTAGGAGTCATCCCATCACACCGGAGTGATAATGGGGTAGGGTCTCACACAGTCGGACGATTCTATTTATAAACGATGCTGCTAAGAACTGACGAATCAAATTAATTCACGTTCTCCTTCCAACCAATCAGAAACCAGAATTGCTTCATAAATATTAAACCTTTTCTGGAGCAATTTCACATGTTATTTTCCCGGGTTTCGACACGGTAAGAATTTTTTGTTCTGTGGAACTGTCTACTACAAACAAGTCACCTCCCAGAACTTGTGTGTAACAGCTAACCATCTGAAACTGTTGTGAAAATCAAAAGGGCTTACACTTATATATATATATATATATATATATACACACATATATAGTAAGTTATGACGGTATCGCTATTAAGCCACGCAGTATTTCCGCCTTACTTATATTTTTGTCGAGTGCAAGCGACTCTATAAGTCACCCCGTCGGTTGGTCGGTTGGTCGGTCGGTCGGTTGGTCGGTCGGTCGGTCGGTCGGTCGGTTTGTCGGTCGGTCTGTCCGTAACACTTTTGTTCTCGGTCTTTTTTGTTAAGATCAAAGGTCTGTTGTTAACAGATGCTGTTCTTAGCTTTTCTTGACCTTGGAACATAGATAAAAGTGTGGTATCTGTTCCGGCAGATACTGCAAGCAAAGATCTTATGTGGGGGCAACTCCACATGTAAGACCTTGATCAATGTAAGGGCAACCCTTCACACCAATTGTCATTATCCAGCTCCCCTACACCCCGGGGAGTTGGTCCCCATTTCCCCTTCACTCCTCACATTAATATCGGTCCTGTGCCTAATTTGCTCTGTGAAAGAGCAAACTGATACCAACCCCCCTTATAAGACCTTGGTCAATGTAGGGGCACCCCTCCATACCAATTGTCACTATCCAGCTCCCCTACTCCCCGGGGAATTGGTCCCCATTTTCACTTCACTCCTCATTAAAATTCGGCCTTGTGCCTAACTTGCTCGGTGGGGGAGCAGATAAATACCCGTTTCTTGGCCTTTTGGCTAAGATCAATGTGTAATATCTGTTCTTACTACATGCTGTACTTATTGTGATATAAAGTGGGGGGCACTTTTCTGTATTAATTTAATATAAACTGATCACCCACTTTACAACCAGTAAGTCTCAAAGCCATTCATGTCATTCTCCAGATCATTCAAGTTGTTTTTGAAGGATTCCAGTTATTTTTAAAGCATCCAAGTCATTCTTAAGGTCATTCAATTCAACCTTAAATTCATTAAAGTCATTCTAACTCATTTACTTTTTATTTAATTAAGTCATTTCAGCCCATTTTTCGGTCATTTTAGTTTGTTTTTAAGAATTTCATGTCAATCCTACATTCACGCATTCATTCATTACACGAGAGTACGCGACTAATTGGTATCGGTATTATAATATTTTGTTTTATTAATTTTATTATTATTATTATTATTATTATTATTATTATTATTATTATTATTATTACTATTATTATAATAAAATAGTACATGTATTACTAATTACATATGCATATATAATTTATAATTTATTAGCTTTTTTGTTTCTTTATATTTATTTATTTTAATTTCAAAGTAAATTTTATTTGGTATATACATATGCTGCTTATATATATATATATATATATATATATATATATATATATATATATATATATATATATATATGGGCGGGTATAGTTCAAAAGTAAAAATATGATTTTAATTACTTGAAATATCTCTCGGAATCAGTGTTTAATCATTTTATTTTCCATCTGCTCACATTATCAATCACAGTTTCATTAATATTATACATTTATTAATAGAATGACGTAATGTGTTCTAACTTATGACGTATGTTCTGCTGATATCATGAAGCGCTGATTGATAAGAGATATTATTAATTATTTATAGGTAATCGAGATTAACGTTAACTGCGCTTCAAATGTATCCATTTAGCTATCTATTTATCAATCTCTCCTTTTCTCCTTTTTTCTTTCTCTCCCCACTCTTTCCTTCTCTCTGTCTCTCTCTCACTCTCTCTGTCCCTATATATATGTGTGTGTGTGTATGTGTGTGTGTAATTGTATAAAACGCATATCGATAAATTTCATCCATGATAACGTTGATTTGTTTTATTTCAGTTATTGAAAATTGAACGATATATATATATATATATATATATATATATATATATATATATGTATATATATATATGTACACACATACATATAATATTTTATCAATATATATTAACAATTATTTTTATACCTAAAGATAGTAGTTTTTCATGCGTACGTGATCATAGGTGTAGGAAGTTAGTACTTCCATTCAGTAGATGAGATTTTAGCGATAATGTGTGTGTGTATATATATATATGCGTGTATATATATGTGTGTATATATATGTGTGTGTACATATATATATAAACATACATATACATACACATATATATAGGTATATATATATATATAAACATACATATACATACACATATATATAAACATACATATACATACATATATATAGGTATATATAAACATACATATACATACACATATATATAGGTATGTATATATATATATATATATATATATATATATATATATATATATATATATATATATATATAGTAAGTAGTTTAGAAACAAAATATATGGCAATTAAGCTACACAGAATATTCCGCGTTTCATCCACACTAATATTCGTCAGGCTTATAAACGTCTAATAAGCGGGCATGAACAGTAAACAATCATATATATATACGACGCTCTTTGTGTAAACAAATCGAGCGGAGGTATTTCGGACGATATCAAAACATCGTTAAACTCACTACTCGTTCAAGCAGCCGCCAATAGCGTAATGGTTAGAAGCCTTGACTGCCGTATAAAACGGTCGGGTTTCAATCCTGGCTTGAGGTAGTTGCCTGTCTAGCCGCACTGATGAGCTGTGAAACAGCGAAACAGTACTGTATGTGGATGACTATATATATATATATATATATATATATATATATATATATATATACTATCGGTAGGTACCCGGCGTTGCCCGTATGTTTGTAGGTGTGTGTGTTAAAAAGAACGTTAAAAGAAAAAATGAAAGTTTTAGTAGGAAGATCGGATTGAACTCGGAAGCTTTGACGCGAAAATGGAAATGAAAGGGGAATAATAGGCAACCACCTAGGAACTGAGAAGCGTGTTAAATATAGGGTTAAAAAGTTCCAGAGGTTTGATTGACAGTTGGCCGCTTAATGAGGTCATCGTTACGATGACGTGTTATTTTTTTGTTTTTACTGCAGGGTCCTTTTATGGCGCTTGTTTACTTTGTTTCAATGCAGGTCAGTTTTGGCTTCCGGAAGATGATGGGGATGGAAACCAGCTGCCCATTTAAAGGTGATATTCCAATCGGACGTTCGCGGTGATCGCGCCCGAACGATGCCTAGCTCTATTTATCCCCCCCCCCTCCACTGGCAAAAACTGTGAACCAAAACTGAAAGTGAATTTCCGTCAAGCACGGATCGGGCGAGACCGATAATCATGGGTGTCAGCCGAGCAGCGTCGTAACAAACGCAGAGTACTTGTAAAACAAAACAAAACAAACCGAAAAAAAAATCCCAATGCAAATAAACCCCAAAAAGAAACTTGAAGGAAACTACCTTGGAAAATTTCAATATGTTTAATATATTTTAGTCTGTAATGTTTCGGATGTTTGGGGTTTTTTGGTTTGTTTATTTTTTTGTTTTTGCCAAATATTTACCTGTAGTTTTTTTGTTTTTTTTGTATTTTTTGTGTTTATTTTCTAATTCGTTCTGTTTCGTTTCGTAGATTATAAACATCGGTTACAGACGGTATTTATCACTGTCATAGTAGCTTTCCAGTTGAGAAAATAAATAATGAATAAGTAACTAATCTAATAAGAATTCATGCTTCCACCTTAGTATCACCTTAAAAGTAACTGTGAACATAACCAACGGAAAGAAATATAACTAAAATAAGAAAAATATAAAGTCGAGTATCTCCTTAAAAATAACTGTAAACATAACCGAAGGGAAAAAGAAAATTAATAAAATGAGCAAACTATAAAGTGGAGTAATTGTATGAACATATAAAGAACGGTCGATTGTGATACCGATGATTGCTGGTGTCGCCCGCTCCATGTCTGACCGTAAATCAGTCGCAGTTGGTAAAGGAAGAAAACCGCATGAAATACAGAGAAAATAAGCCTTCATGGTGGAAAAGAAAGGGACGTTGCATAAATACAGTTGGATACGTAAGTAGTAGTTGTCGACTGTAATGGTTTGTTGTAAAACATGAAATCCATGGTTTGTTCGTTTCGTTTATTTTTTAATAAACGCGATTTTCTCTGTGTAAACTGTAAAGGATAATAAGAAAAAAGCAATAAAATAAAACAAAAAAGGGAAAGATGGCGTAAGTAACCATTCGATTAGGGAATAAAAGAAAAAGAACAATAAATAAATAAAAACATGTAAAAAAAGAAAAGAAAATGGAATAAGTAACTGTTAGAATAGCTGTATGCCAATCCATATTGTTTAAGCAACTACGAACGCAAACCGGTGTTTTCTCGTAATTTTCTACTGTGAACAGTCAAGTCCTGTGTAAATGGGTGGCGGTGGAAGTAGGAATCTAATAGAGAGAGAAGAGTTTACTACTTCCATTGATCATAAGCGATTTTGCAGCGAACTGTCACCAGATGAAATATAGGAATCTATTATCAGCGACGTTATTGAAAGCTAATATGCCTATACCACACCTCAGATATTGTGCTGCAGCCTGTGTGCAATAGATTTGCACGTAATGTCTCGGTTTTTAATCCTATTAAGGTCAAACTGAGCGGGAATAATGAGTTCATTTCATTTATATAGATAGATAGAAAATAGATAGAAAAGAAATAGAAGAAAAAAGATAGAAGATATATAGAAGAAGAAGAAAAAGAAGAAGAAGAAGAAGAAGAAGAATAGATAGATAGATAGAAGATAGAATAGAAGAAGATAGAATAGAAGATAGAAGAGAAGAAGAAGGAGAAGAAGATAGAAGATAGAAGATAGAATAGAAGATAGATAGATAGATAGATAGAAGAAGATAGATAGATAGATAGAAGAAGGTAGATAGATAGATAGAAGAAGAATAGAGAAGAGACTATAGATAGATAGATAGATAGAAGAATAGAGAAGAAGAGGAGAAGATATATATATATATATGTGTATATATATGTGTGTGTATATATTTATGTGTGCATATATATGTGTATATATATTTGTGTGTACATATATATATTTATAGTAGTCTGGAGGATAAATGCAAGCCTACATAGTTAAGTGTAACTTTGTCGCTAAGATCTCATCTCCTGAATGGTAATACTAACTTCCTAAACACACATACACACGCATATATATATATATATATATATATATATATATATATATATATATATATATATGAGTAAAGCAAAAATATAATTTTAAGTAGGGGCAAGATTGTTAAATTGAGATCCTTAAGATGGTATTCTAGGTAAAATGGCAATGGTCCAAGATAAACTGCTTTTAAAAGTTAACTTAAATTCTGGGTTTCTGGGTCATATTATCCTCAAGAAAACTTCATATGTTGGGAATCGACTAAAACGAATCATATATGCCGGAATATCCAAAACAGCTTATACAGCTACAATATATTGCTTAAATAGTTGCACAATAGAAAATCTAAGTTTATTTTATCCAGCAGAAGGATACATTTTTAACTAAAATGTTTTTAATATCCTTGGGGAAATTAAATTTTTATTCAGCTCAAAATTGAGTAAAAATATAGGGTTTTTAAATAAAACTCTAGAGAAATATTCCAAAATACCTCAACCTGGAATTGAAAGAAATATTATATGAGCAAGAGAATCAAAAGTTAATAAAATTAACATATTCCTCATTATGTATGTACATATATTATCATTTACTTAAAGGTAAATTATATACCAATCATAATAGATTATAAAAGTATATGTATATTATTTTTTTATTTTTATATAAAAGTAATAATATTTAAGTTCAATGAATACCTTTCGGAGCATACACAGTGTAATGTAATAGCTTTCAATCTTCCAAAAATGACATTTCGTAGTTTATTACATTTCAAAATAAAATTATTACAATAGAGTTTCGTTTAAAACTCACACGTGCATTTTAGTTGCTTACTCATCAGATATGTTTTTTAAAAACATGGCGAAAACACAAATTTTTGTCGTAATGAATATAAGCATCCTGCTGTGCTTATTTTATATTTTCGTATTTAGTGAATATTAATTATTACTGTTATTTTTTAAAATTTATTCAAAAATGTGCTAATTTTTGTATTTCGTCCTATTTTAATTTTTTTATATTTTCTTATTTATTTTACAAACTACGAGTTCTATTTTCAAGTTTTATTTATTGTTATATTCGTAAATTATTCTTCGTTGAAATACTTTTTTGTATAGTCAAATGATTTACATTAGATTCGAAACTACACATTGATTTGTTTTTTACTTTTATAAACGATCGGCTTGATACTCAAAATAATCATATAAATTTATTTGTTAATCTCATAAGATCGATTGTTGTATTTATATATTTTTCTTTTGTAATTTTTTATATCTACTTATTTACGTTACATGTGTTGATTTTGATTCGTAGACATTTATGCTGACGGCACTACCACCTGTGCCAGCACGTCAAATGCAATAAATGAAGTTCTCTCTGATTCTCTCTCCTCGGATCTGGAGCACGTTGTAGAATAGGGAAAGAGGTGTCTGATTACTTTTAACGCATCTAAAACCAAGCTTTCATCTTTGCATCATCAACGCCCTGATTCCCATCTGTCATCAATTGAAATAAATGACTCCCATCTTAGGAAAGCTTTATGTTTTGACAAGCTTCTGGGCTTGACCTTTAATCCTGATCTGAAATGGAACACGTACATCCAACCCGTTGCCAAGGTCGCTGAAAAAGTGGTGGTATCCTTTTATTGATCCAGCAGATATCTCACTGCTGATGCAATTCTCTACTTATATAAGAGCCAGGTATGTCCAAGGATGGAATACTGTAGCTACATCTGGGAAGGAGCTACTAAAAAAGACTTTATTCTGCCTTGAAATAGTTCAAAATAGACTTCGTACCTAAGCGGAATACACTTATCTCTTCTCTGAAACCTCTTTCTGACAGAAAAGACTTCGCGAGCCTGTCTCTGCTTTATCGTTATTTTCATGGCAAGTTCTTGTCTGAGCTCCAATGTATGGTACCCCCCCTCGTAAAACTTTCACGAGAAACACTCGTTTGGCTGTAAGCATTATAAATAATTTCCCACACTCTTTATCTGTGGCTAAACCTAAAGTAGATTTCATGAAAAAGGATTTTTTTCTTATAACTGCACACCTGTGGAATTGTATTTCGTTTTCCTGCTTTCCATCTGACTTCTATATGGTCGTCTTCAAGTCCAACGTAAACAATTTTTTGATAAGCCGTTTCCCTTAAGTAATCCAATTTACCAAAGTTCAGCTACTAAGAATTACTACAATATTGTTCCATTGACTACTGTACACTCTTTAACCCGTGTCCTCGAGTGGCCTCAAGGCCTTGGTAAGAGATTAATCTTATGTAAAAAGAATGTAGAGTTTTTCCTTTTCTATACAATGTTATGTTCGATTAAAGGAAAGCAACCTTTGCAAATTCGATTTTTCAAATTTATTTACAATTTAGTATTTATAAACTTTTTACTTAGTTGCATCTAAAATTATGTATTCTGTCGTAAAGTTTTTTTTGTTTGTTTTTTATTTAACTTACCCATTCTAATCGATTTTATGTGTTGGATATTCATTACCAATTATAAATTTCATATATTAGTCATAGTTATAATCACCTTTCGATTTTATAATCCTACAGTCTCTCCTTATTATACTCAACTAATAATCAACTCTTAGTTTCTTATGCTAATATACTCGTAAATTAGAATATTGAAGTAAAGTGTACTAATCATTTAAATGTATTTTAATATTTGTTATTAGATTCTGCACTAAAAAAAAATCTGTTTGCTTTCTATCATACTAGACTAAATGTCCGGCGTTGCCCGGGTGTGTTGAAGTGAGTGCTAGGCAAAAAAAAAAAAAAGAAAACGGTAGTAGGCATGCAGACTCGAACCCGTACCCCGAAGGATGACAAAACGTGAAAAAAAATCGTGACGTCTTTGCCGTTGGGTCCATCGACAAACCGGAAGTGGCGAAGGTTTAAATTAAGTCTAGTCAATCAAAAAGAAGGGATGACTTTTGAAAATATCGGCGAAAAAGCGACCCCTCCTCGTGCCCAGTTGAGGTTGGATGAATAAATGTTTTTGGACAAATTTTCAATATTTGTCGTCCGATTTCGTGAAAATCTGTTGTTCTGTCGAAGGTTTTAGGCATACATACATACATACATACATACATACATACATACATACATACATACATATATTTCAACAGAAAGGTGAGATTTATATTATAGATTATAAATTCCTATATGCTAGCATCATGAATAACAATTTATTTATTTATTTTACTGGTTGAGTTACTTTACCGTCAAAATAGTCATACATCTTACAACAATTTAATATCCAAAATTATAAATGCCCTTAGTATATTTATCAATATTTGTTAATACTATTGCATCTTAATTCATTTATTGATGCTTTCTTATGGTTTTCACATATTCTTTTGGATTTAAACAATCCCTCTATCCTACTTTTACATATTTTGCAATTCACTTTTTAATATTTCTATGCATATGTATTATTAAATGTAATTTATACTTCATAATGTTTACCAAATTTCCCGTAAAAATTAATTATATAAATTTAATTTCTGGTGGAATTTATATTAACATTAGTATTATTTCCAGAACTTCTAAGATAAATGCGTACTCTAAATACTCGACATCTATCATCAAGCTAAGTTTGTTTAAGTTAATTGTGCGCTACTAAAAGACGTGGCTATTATTATGATCTCATGGTGTCATGATTTTTATAAAAATGTATGGCTTCCATACAATTAAATGTTTTTTTAAATCAATTATCCATAGAAACTACTAATTACAATTTTACGATTGAAATGTGCATCTTAAAATTCAGTTACCTTAAATTGATTTTACCTAAAATTATGTATGTATCATTGCTTCCAAATGTTCCGGCTAAGATATTAATCTTAATGTACGATTACATTAGATAAAGATGACTTATCTTTCATATATACATGCTGCATTTCATCGTTTTTTTTTATTTATGGATTTGTTTATCTTTATCCACAAACAGGTAGGAACCAGAAAACCATAATTTATTATGGCTTTGCAGAAACCTACTGCCTGTAATAATTTCTAGTATTTTTAGTTCAATAAGCTTCCTTACATTGTACCTATTTACTATGCCTCCCCACGGGACAGAGTTAGACACCAGGGTCGTTTTTTAACGTGGAGAAAAGGTACAAAAATAAAAATTGTCTCAGTCGTGAAGGATTTCTCCTCCACCGAAAGAGAACAAGAAATGGAAGTGCAGCATCTGAAGAACAGATACTACACTTTGAGATATTAAATCTTTTATTCATGTTAAAAAAAAAATACAGAAAAAAAAATCAACGATGAACAAAAAACTTAGGCACATGGCCAACTCAAAAGGGGGGATTTTGGGGGTCGTTGGTCATCCTTGTCACTCCAGAACTAAACAAAGTCAAAAGTTTCTCCCAGCTAGTATCTTCTTTCACCATAATACCGCATTCACCCTTTCATATTGGGGGACGTCCTAGTAACTCCCAATTTTTAAAACATTTTTTATTGACGTGTAAAAACAAAAAAGATAACAATAAAATGGTAACAATAATTCATTTGTGTCGAGGGAGGGGGAAGAAAAAAACAAAAGGTGATTAGTAGGACCCTCCCAACCCCGTCTAGTTGATAGACTGCCCGTTCCACTAGGTTTGTAAAAGGAACCTCGCTTCTGCGGGTCAGTCTCTAGGTGGGGATGCCCTCTAGATGGGGGTGAATGGAGAAAAGAAAATTTTGTGGGTAAGGGATGGAGGTTAGTTTGTATTTCTTTTTCTCCAAGATGGGTAAAATTTAGAGGAAGGGGTGAAAACAAAAATTGCAGGTAAGAGGGGATGGGGATCTTGGAGGCTTCCTAATCGGGGAGGGATGGAACACACACTCAGCTAGCTGAGAGACTACTTGTTTAATTTAACTTTACAGAACTGCGCGTTCCACACCTAGGCGGGGAACACGTATTCAAATTTGGCTCCTCTTCGTACACACAGACTTGCCACATGTATCCATCTTCTGTCAAATGCCGCGCGATGCAGCCTTCTTCTATCACATCTGATCTTCACCCGTAGTTGGTGTTTAAAGAACGCGATCAGATCTTGATCAGAAAAAGACAACACCCCCCGGCAACCTTGCAGACGCGACGTCCAAATCACCATTCTCGCCACGGCCAGAATCGTAACGTAGACCATTTGTCTTTCCCGGTCCCACGGCGGCCTCACGTTGTCCACAACATTGGATACAGTAATTGGGCGAGGATGCTCAGGATCGATGCGAGCCGTCACCCCACTGACATACGACCAGTACTGGCGGAGTTCGCGGCAATCGAAGAAAGCGTGATCCGTAGTTTCCACAGCCGTTGTCCCACAACGGGGACAATCAGGCGACTCCAGAAACCCAGAACTGCATTGTATGTTGTTGAGTGGAAGTGCATTTCGGGCCAATCGCCAGGTCAGAGAGAACTCCGAATTGTTCAGATGACTCGAACCTGGCGCCCAGCTCCACGCGGAGCGGATCTCACTCTGCTGCCATCCCAAACGCGCGCATAGCGGGTCGTCAGCAGCCTCCTTCACTAGATCCCTGTGGAGTTCCCTACGGGTAGCAGTCACAAGGTCACTGGACCTTGGTAGTCGTTTTAGCGCGGCTCGGCACTCTTTCATGTAGGCAGATTCTCCCCGCGGCCTGCGACGGCTCTCGATGGAAGGGTCGAGAACGAGGTCGGGGAAGGCGGCAGTAACCACGGGGTGCCACGGTTGGTCCTCCTGCATATAGTGGCTCAGGAAGGCCAGCCTCTCAGCATCTCGATGACACTTCAAGTCCGGCATTCCCAAGCCTCCCTCACACGGACGTTGAATACAGACCTGTCTGCTCACCCAGTGTCTTCCTCTGTCCCAAAGGAGCGAGGACAAGAGTTCGACAAGAGCTTTTAGGTGTTGTGCAGGCAGGGGAAGTACGGCCAGTCGGTAAAGGATGAGAGGAAAGACGTAAGTGGCGCACGCCTCAGCTCTACCCTTTAAGGAAAGTTTCCTAGGAAGCCACGAATTGACTGCAGCCTCCACCTTTGACCGTACCTCCAACCAATTCTTGTCAAGCTGGAGACCCGGTCCGAACCACACGCCGAGGATCCGGACCGGGCCATCTGTCCAGCTGAAGGGCGCAGGGAGGTTTGCGTTGCCACTCCATGCGCCCAACCGCAGTCCTACCGACTTGTTGCGGTTTATCTTGGCCCCTGTAATTCTTTCGTACTGTGTGAGTGCCTCCGACACGACCTCAATGTCTCTGAAGCCCGACACGAAGATCGTGACATCATCGGCGAACGCGGATACCTTGGCAGCTGAGCCGCCAGGCAGAGCCATTCCGCGCAGGGCCGAATTTGCCTCCCCATGTCTCAGCTTGCGGAGAAGAGGCTCCAAAGCCAGGACATAAAGCAGGGGCGACAGCGGACAACCCTGACGAACCGACCGAGAGATAACAAAGGGTTTCGAGCGCTTTCCGTTCACTTGCACGACAGCCATGGGCTGTCGATACATTATGGAGATCCACTTGCAAAAGTCCGGTTTAAAACCGGCGGCCTCTAAGACAGATGCCAGGAAACGATGGTCGACCCTATCGAAAGCTTTGGACTGATCTAAGTTTATCAGAGCGGCTTCCGTGTCGTCATCTATTCCCCCCTCTAGGATCATGCGGATCAGGTGCAAGTTGTTCTGAATCGATCTCCCCTTCACAGCGTAGTTCTGTTCCGGTTCAACCAACTCGTCGATAACAACCTGCAGCCGATTCGACAGGACCTTGGCCAAAATCTTCAACTCTGTGTTTAGCAGAGTTATGGGCCTGTAGTCGTCTAACTCTTCCCCTCCATGCCCGTCACCTTTCTTCAGCAATGTGATCACTCCCTTGGTCACCTGCCCTGGGATGGATCCCTGAGCAAACCAATGGTTGAACATATCCGTCAGAAGAGGCAGAAACATGGGCGACAGCCTCAAGTACAGTTCGTATGGCAGACCATCAAGTCCTGGCGATCTGTCACAGCTGACCTGCTTCAGCGCAGTAAAGACCTCCCGCTCCGTCACCCGGCCCTCGCAACTAGCCGCTCTAGCCGCCTCGAGGCGGGGAGAGTCGGCCAAATAGTCGCTAAACTCAAGGACCGGAAGATCGGGCTGCTGCGTAAAACGCTCCTCGAAATGTTCTCGAAACCCCTCGCAGATCTCCCGAGTCGATTCCAGGGTTCGTCCATTCGGATGTTTGATTTTTGCAATGTATTTGTCCGAGCCACGCCTAGAAACCTCACGGCGCACGTCTGCATCAGAATTGACTGCTTCGTTGCCTATCTTTCTAAGCCTAGCTCTAACTACTTGGCCTTCGTAACGCTTGCTAGTCTCGCGTAGAAGGTCCTGCTTAGCTAGTTCCTGACTAACCCTACACTTTGATCTTGACCAAAAGGCCAGTGAAACAAGCTTCCATACATTGTAGGCTACATTTATATCATTAGAATATATTGTACTTAGCGTTACATATTTAATTTTTGGAGTTCAATACTTGGTTACCTTAATTCATTTTAATTTATTACTAGCACCATCCGTCCGGTCACGCGTTGCCGTGGCTGAGTCTGGTTGACGCAAGTATTAGATTGATTGGTATCGCATACACACACACGCGCGTTCACGCGCATATGAACACACGCCAACAGTGTGTTGGCGGCCAACACACACGCATATGTACACGCACACGCATACGCACGCACTAATGCAGACGCACGCACACACAGGATCAAAAACGCACACAAACACACACATACACAAACGGATACACATACACACACGGACACGTACAGACAAGCACATACAAAACACACACAGACACGCACATACACACACTCACACGCACGCACGCACACACGCACAATGTGAATTCACACTGAGGAAGATCAAAGGATCGGTCGAAAAGCATGTGCTTTTGAAAGAAAAATTCTTGTTTTTTTTTCAAAAGACTTTTTGTATTCCTCAACACAGGAAATAAATACAGAAAAGATATAAACATTTATATATTTTTCGTATTGATTTTTTATTCATATATATATATATATTATAAAAGCCCCTCCTCTTGGGTTGAGCACTATCGTAGATGATCTCACTCGCTACTTAATTTAGCTGAAAAAAATGCGAAGCTCGCGTTTTTTTACAAACAAACGTGTGAGCACTTTACGAGTAGCGGACGGATGTTTATTTAAATAGACATTCGGACAGATTAGTTGCGGCCACCGCTTCCGTACTCAGGTAGTAAAAGGTAGGCTCTCTCTACCGAGCTAGAAAACTATTGACACCTGAAAGTATCCTGTACCTCTATAAGGCCACCATTCGCCCATGTATGGAGTATTGTTGTCACATTTGGGCTGGTGCATCTGCTACTAGTCTCTCGCTCCTAGACAAGGTTAAAAAAGAATCGCCAATCTGATAGGCCCTGAACTGGCATCTAAGCTTCAGCCTCTATCCCATCGATGAAACGTTGCATCCCTCTGCCTGTTCTACAAGTATTTTAATGGTGAATGCTCTGACGAACTGCAGACACTCGTGCCCCCACGACGTAGACACCCTCGACAAACCCGACAGGCAGCTAAATCCCACCCCCACACAGTAGAGATCCCTAGATGTAAAAGATCTTTCTACTCCAGTAGTTTCTTCCCCAGAACCGCTATACTCTGGAATTCCATTCCAAGTTCCTGCTTCCCTAACTGTACTGACATGCAGAAGTTCAAGTGCAACGTGAACCGACATCTTGCTGCCCAAATCCCAACATAGTGCCCCAGTTGTTGCTGCCCCTGATAGTAGCCCCTACACCAAAGTGGAAATGCACCTTGTTTGGGGTGAAAATGTAATCAAAAAATAAAAAAATATTTGGAATAGGGATGGTTTTAATAATTTTTAACTACTAAAGAGTGACTTTAAAGGGAGCTAAGTATTTTCTTATTCAATAATGTTTCGATGATTTTTCATGACAACTCACGTACTGGCAAGCGTATTAATATATGTGTTTTTCATTTTCATTTATCTTATAAAATCTTTATGGATTCATTTAACCTTGGGAGTTAATTATCTGTTTAACCCGTCACAAGACAAAAGTCAGTTGTAATTTTTTTTTTTTTACTTTAGTAATAAAGTAAAAAATGGGATTTTTGTGGTAATTAAATTCTTTTCACTGTGCAGCAATTCATATCACTACAAAAAAGGCAAATTTTTTTATATATATTCCTTATAAATTTGGACATTTTCATTGGATTTTTTTCTTGAGTAAATATTTCGAAATTGAAAACTGATGATACTTATGCATCTGTGTTACCAAATTGAAATAAGAACCTTATTAAGAAAGCCACTCTTAACACGTGGACGGGAGGGTGTTTTTTTTTAACAATTTTGAAATTTCACTTAACATTTTAATCAACAAAAATATCATAAAAATATAATTTAACTTGTAAATACTATGACAAAATAGCGCAGTTACATAGGTGTACAAACATACTAATGAGTTTTTTTGTTTTTTTTTCATAATACACCGGCACTAAAAACTAGTTGTCTTCAAATGCTTAATGGGATATTTAGTCTCCACAAATAATGCATATATATTATTATGACTAGACCTAGTATCTATCGCCGCCTCAGACCACATTTGTCCTCTCTTCTAAGCTTTATTTACTAATATGTATGCTATTTGTAAGCGTGTGTAGTGTAGCCCATATTCACTTTAACTTAGTTTTTACATAAGTAAACCAAAAGCTGGATTGAGAAAAATTGCATATTCCTTTTAGTTTTCTGAAATTTAAAGAAATGTGTATTAGACATCGATTATTTTTCTATATTTTAATTCTTCGGATATTTGTATGTAGTTTTAGCTGAGCTAATGTGCATGGACTTTGATCGCAAGTAATAATAGATAAATAATAAATAAGATTATTTAGATTTTGAATTCACTCGTAAAACTTGTAAAGTTTAAACCTTAAATAGTCTACACGTGTTAGAATCGAAATTATGTAATGAATGTTGATCAAAATTGGAATATATATTCTAGACATGGTTTAGTCAATTTTATATATAAATTATTACTTTGATAGTGATACCTAAAATAAAGACAAAACTGTTTTGAGTATGTCTAATCCTTCAGAATATTTGCTTAAAAACTAATATATATATATAAAGTAAATTCTTGGTATAGCAAAATGGAAGGAGAAATTTCAGAGGAAACATAGTTTAATTTAAATAAAAAGATCAAAGAAACAAAAAAAAACGGGCAGGTGGAATTGTTAAAATTTCCTTAAGGCCTTATCGTCTGACCCTCTAAGAGGAAACGTCAGTATGATAAATTAAAAGCTAAGAATCGAATGAGGAAAGAGGGAAATTGGTTCCAGTTGGAAAACCAGTGAGAGAAATATATATATATATATATATATATATATATATATATATATATATATATATATATATATAATTTTCATTGTTCAGGTGGTTTTAAATCAGTAAATATTTCCAACTGATGTTTCAAAATTTTTTGTCTACACAGGCTAGGTCGATAGTTATTAATGACTAACGCCTCAATGATATTGAGATGATAGTTCGACCTAGCACTGTATAAAACAGAAAATCACCCATCAGAATATTGGTCAGAACACACACACACACATATATATATATATATATATATATATATATGATAATTATTGGTCAGAACATATATATATATATATATATGATAATTAGTAAAACCCTGAGGAAAGTGCCCAATACTATTGCAGAGCAAATATATATTTTTATTACCGTTTTATCTGCTTAGTTACACATGTTTTGGTTACCGAATAGTTCAACAACCCAGTAACCTTAACAGACTTTAACAGAAACCTTTTTTCTGTCAAAGTCTCATGAATTTACTGGGTCGCTAATACGATTCAGAAAACCAAAACATGAGTAACTAAGCAGATAAAATGGTAATATATATATATATATATATATATATATATAATTTTTAGGCATTCAATTAATTTTAAAATGTATGACGTGAAATGTTTGAGTTTCATATCAAAATATTTTTTATTATTCTATGTAAGACAACGAATACATTAGAAATATTTTAACTCCTTATCCTATAGGATTTCGATGTATACCCTCTCTTCAGAGAAGAAAATATAAGTAAATAGTTATAATGGTTTACACATTATTTGCTAAAGTTAGTGAGACATGGAAAATCGCAATTAAAAATTGATTGAGTAATTAAAAGTCATAGAGTAAGGGAAGTTAAAGAAAAGGATATAAAAGTTAACATCGAAATTACATGGTAATTGAGTAATCCACATCACAATATAATGATCCGAATTAGGCATTTTCCGGGAGCAATTTTCCTTTGTTTATATAATGGGTCCGGTAAAAAGTTTTTTTTTATATATAGGTCCGGTGGATCTGTTTATTAATAAACATATAAATTGATATATTTAATATTTTTATACTCATAGAGCATGAGCTTAAAAGTCTACTCTAAAATAACTGTCAAATCGTTAATAAAATTAAAAATAAAATTAAAAATTAAAAAATTAAAGCCGCTTTAGCAGACAGGCCAAGCAAATCGAGAGAAAACCAAGTGATACGAAAAACGAAAAGAAAGAAAAGGACAGAAAATGCTTGCGCGTAATAAAAAAGCGAGTATACGATAAGATAAAATAAAATAAAATAAAAGGGGAGGGAAGGAAATTTATTAATGGATGGGGACAGACGGAAAAAAGGAAATAAAAAAGAGAGAAAATAATAATGAAGAAATAGGGGGAGACACATAGAGAGAGAGTGGAAAATGACCTACGTAGACGAAGTCAATAAACTTTTATAAAATAAAGTAATAGGCCGGTAAAATAGGTCAAGAGGCTCGACGTGATCCCAGAAAATCAAAGAAAAAGAAAAAAAAAGAGGAAGAAATTAAAAAAAACACGCGTGTCAAACAGAAACCAACCGCTTAAACTAATTTCATTAAAATCTATTTGAATCAATTCAAATCCAGTCAACTCAAAATAATATCATCTAATACATACAGTACTATTCTTGTTAATTCCATGCGTATTGATTATATCCTTTAAATGACAAAATAAAACTGAAAATTTAGAACAATAATAATCTGTGTTAGTAATTTGTAAAACTATATCTACGCGTATTAATAAAACGTGTTATAAAATTTATAAAATTTATAATACTAATGATAATATTTTACTGAAAAAAATACTTTACTGAAAAAACATCAATTAATTAATAGTAATAATATTTAATTATATTTAACTGAAAAAATGTATATAAATATATAACAAAGTGAAAGTATAATAATAATCATAATATTAATAATAATAATCATTATAGTAATAAAACTACTACTACTACTACTACTACTACTAATAATAATAATAATAATAATCCAAGTTACTACTATAATTGTTAAGTAAAACTAAGAAAATAGGGTTATGGAACTATGCCTATAAAACTGGGTTACTATAGTACCACAATGATGACGCATTATTTAGTATTATGTGTTCATATTCATATGTCTGTATAGGGAAAATACCTTGCAGTGGTGAATGCTTACTGTATTCGTGGGTAATAAAGAGAGACGATTTATAAACTCCTTTATTGAGATGCCAAATCCTAGCTTGAAACAAAATCTCAGAAGTGTAAGTTATGTGCTGGAATTTAAAGTATAGTATGTGAATTCGTGTATCGTGAGTCTCTATATAAAATGTAAATAAGAATGTGTTAGTATATAGGTTCAATGAAATGCTCTAAATCTTTTTTTTTAATTCGCAAGTCCTATACCTTAGTTATTAGACAAAAAGTGATATGCATTTAGTGTTATGTTTTTACCCATTTACAGGTATACAGAAAGTCTATGTTATTTTATTTTAGTTGGCTGTATTTAAATTCATTCTATACATTAGTCCGTTCTTGGCATTTATTAGAGGTTAATTGAAGGCGATAATGTTAACTGCTTCGGATATACAAAGATTGCAAAATTTGTCTCCTGGGGCATATGATCTAGTTTTATCCAGTATACTCCATTTCATTGAATTGATTATTATTATCATTGTTTTGAGATCGTTCATTTCTGAAGGAATGTAGGTGGTTTGAAATTCTTATTTTATCAAGTTTGATGAAACACCTATATAAGTGAATGTTTTCAATGTTTTATTATTGTTTAGCAGTTTATCCATCCCAGTGTTGGTGAATCTTATATTGGGGAGTTGAGTTGAGAGAGGACCAGAATATGTATAACGCGGATGTTGGTTAATCTTCTTCTGGTTTTTACTGGGAATTATATTATTGGATCTGCTATTCTGGTTGTTTTTGTTGTTATTGTTGTTATTAGAACCCTGACCACACGCTCCCCTATATATACTTGTGTCCCGAGTACTTTGAATATATTCATTATTTCCTCTATTTGATTGGTTGTTTGCATGTTCCGGCAATTGCGTGACTGTGCTAGTGTATACCACGGCTTTGCAATCACAGGTTTCAATACCAGCTGATTGTTGGATATATAATATAATATAAAGCTGAATGTGTGTGTGTGTGTGTGTGTGTGTGTGTGTGTGTGTGTGTGTGTGTGTGGTCACGAACAGGCTCCTATACGATTGAGTATTTTACAAAACTGATTACATATAATGATAGAAGATATATCGAGGCACAGGAATGGGTATGTTTTATCTGGCAGAACGGTGATTCATTAAAATTGTGGGGTCTGCGTTCGCGCCTGGTCCACAAAGTATGGAAATAAAAAATTAAAAAATTAAAAAAAAAAACGTTTACAAGTGTTTTTGATATAGATGTACATAAGAATACTTTGATAAGTATGTTTTAACTTAAATAGGGATGGTATAATAAAATTGTAGGGTCTGCGTTTGCGCCTGGCCTCCATAGAATGGAAATAGGCACAAACTTTAATAAAGACTTTTCATCTGCATAAGTATACTTTGATAATTATGTTTGAAAAAATATGGTATAATAAAATTATGGGTAGTTCGTTCGCACCTGGCCTCCATAGAATGGAAATATCTCACAAAGTTTAACAAGGTTTTTTAATATAGATCTACAGAATATTGTGATAAGTGTTTCAGTGTGAACAGGTATGGTATAATAAATTATGGGGGTTATCTCTTTTATTTTTACTTTCATCATATTTTGCTTTGGTTTGGATGCCCCCAAATTCAACCCAAATTAACAACCCTTCCTTTTCATAACCTATCATACTTTCATGAATCAGAGTCCATTTTCTGTAGGCTGTTTTTGAACCCAGTCAACGACGGGTACTTTTGCTAGTATATATATATATATATATATATATATATATATATATATATATATATATTCACTGTGGAAGCAAAATCAAGACATTACAAATAATTTTTTTAAATGGCTTAGGGTTTCCTTTTAAAACTTTTCATGAATCTGTTCTTTAATAAAGATACGAAAATTATGCTTTTCCCATTAAGTGAATTTTTCTTTTTTCTTTCTCTTCAAAAATGCTCTGTTGTTAAAAGTGTGTTTATTCATAAAGTCTGAAGAAATGCTGGTTTTGGAAAATTTTCAAACGATATAATGCTTGAAATTGTCGAACTGGACATGGAAACAATTCTAACGTAAAATCAAATACACTTTTTGTTGCCATCAACACCCTTTTTTGAAGTCTTGATTTTGCTGCCACAGTATATAAATGATCAATTATGAAATATGATAATTTTGTAGCTTACTCCTTAAGTCAACCTTTTAAAACTCATTGGTATATGAAAACTTACTGAATTACACGAACTCAGTATATTACATATAAGTCTATATAAATATATATATATATATATATATATATATATATATATGTATATATATACAAATGACAAAATCTATATTCAAAATTTCATGATGCTGATCATCTTACAATTTATGCCTTTAATTACATTGATATATACAATTCTTGACAACAACTTTTCCGTAGCGCAAAATCATTCATTTAATTATTATATCAATCTATGAATAGATTCTACCCTTAACTCTACGAAAGCAACCGCAACTATCAATATATTAAAAGAATATAACATACGAAATGAGAAAAATGGAAGAAAGGTTGCAACAATCTTTTATTTTATCTTTTATTACACCATTTTTTTAAATATACGTACTTAAGGAATACATTGTAAGATTGTAAACATGTAATTGGAAATATAGACTATTCCATTTATTTGTTATATATATATACTTCGTGATTGCATTAAGCTTTAAAAATTAAGGATTGGCATGAATAAAAGGTGAAATATAATTAAAATAACATATTGCAACAGAAATTTAACTTCTATAAAGTTTTTTGTGTGTATTAATATTAATATTACAAATCCCTTCTTCTATTTATTTAAAAAGGAAATACAGCTTCGTTATAAATAGGTCGTGAAATTGCACTCATCTGCAAAAGATCTAGCCAATTTTCATATTCTTTTAAGTATTGATTTTAATTAATTCCCTATTAGTTTTTTAGCTTTTTATGGGATAATCATATTTACTGTACTATTAGGTGTTATTATATTCATGCAGATATTCTGCATGATTCATACTTGCGTAATATTTGCGTAAAAACATAAACATCTTTCTATACATGTTTATGTATGCAATAGTAGTTCAGTCCAGCTTTGTTCGGGTACCATGTACTGTTTATAACTAGGTGCATATATATATATATATATATATATATATATATTAAAAAGTTTGACTCATACCCAGATTACCTAAATCTAACATTTCAAGTGTTTAGACCCAAAATTGGCAGAGGAGTTTGGTAGAATCGAACCCTTTGACCTCTTGTCAGCCAAAGTTTCGCCTAAAAACTGAGTAAAAAGCTAGACGCATTTCTGAATATCCTTTATGTAAAATTTCAAATGAATTTTTAAACTAAAAATTGGCTGAGTAATTTGGTAGAGACCGCAGAGGTCAAATTTATTTTTACTTTGACTATAATTTTCACTCTTTAACATTTATTTTTGTGCCCTAATCTAATTTAACACTTTGATCCATGTCTAAGTAACCTACATCTAAAATTTCAAGTGTTAAGACCCAACATTGGCTGAGGAGTTTGGTTAAGTTTTCAAAGGTCAAATCGTTGAACTTTTACTTCTTGACAACCAAATTTCTGGCCTAAAACAGATTTAAAAGATGTTGTCAAATCTCAATACCCTTTATGTCAAATCTCGATCCTGTAGATTGGACATAAACAGATTAGGTTGGTAGGAAAATGTGCACACACAGACACACACAAAGACACGATTTCACTTTATAGATATACCAGCAGTTCAGCCCGGCTTTGCCCGGGCCCTGTGTAATGTTCATAACTTTATGTGCATATATATATATATATATATATATATATATATATATATATATATATATATATATATATATATATATATATATATTAAAAAGTTTGACTTACGTCCAGGTAACCTACATCTAAAATTTAAAGCGTTCAGACCAAAAATTAGCAGAGTAATTTGATAGTCTTCAAAAGTCAACGCTTTTAACTTACACCTCTTAGCAGCCAAATTTTCGCCCCAACACTGATTAAAAAGCTTGCTGCATGTCTGAATACCTTTTATGTAAAATTTCAAATGTTTAGACTAACAATTGGCTAAATAGTTTGCTAAAGACTGCGACGGTCACATCTTTTGAACTTTGACCACTTGGCAGCCACATTTTCGGTCAAAATACAATTAAAATTCTTGCCCTTTGTTTGAATACACTTTATGTAAAATTTCAATTTTTAAAAAATTTGACCCCAATATTTGACTCCTTAACATTTATTGTTTTGGGCTCTAATCGAATTATAAGGGTTTATCCATGTCCAAGTAACCTACATCTAAAATTCCAAGTGTTTAAACCCAAAATACGCTAAGGAGTTTTCAAAGCGCAAATCTTTGAGGTTTGACCGTTGACAGCTCAATTTCTGGCCGAAACCCAATTAAAAAGATTTTCCCAAACCTTTACATCCCTTGTGTTTAAACACACACAAATACACACAAACAGATGGACAATTGCACTTGTGCAATTGTGAAACACACACAAACAGATGGACAATTGCAAAATGTAGAAAATCAAATAATAAAATTTGCCAGGTGAATGTCAGATACAGCATTTCGAATATGCATGCATACCCTAATAGCTATTGGTTCATGTTTGAATTTTTAGTCTGGCGGCAAACATATCTGCATAGCTTAGGCATTAACGTTAAATGAAAAAGGTAAATCGTAAGCTAAATATATATATATATATATATATTTATATATATATATATATATATATATATATGTATAGGAAGTGCCTTCAGTAGGATCACAGACGTTTTTGTGGGAGGAGTAAGGAAGGCAGAGCACCAGATTTAATTGGCCAAATAAAGAATTTCAAGTATAAGGACCACCCAGTGTCTACAGAGACAATAAGTACACTGTTTTATGTTAGTTGAAAATGTCCACAAATTATTCGTGAGGAACTGAAAATGCGGAAGATTTATGTGAAGTGTCTGCTAAGACTGATCAGAGTAGATCAGAAAGAAAGACGTTGTAATGACGGCAGAGAGATCGTCGAGCTGATCAATTCAGATTCTGCAGTTCTTGATGCACTGGTGACCTGGTGATTACAGCTAGATCTACTTTGATCTGTTTTGGATCTGCTTTGAATCAGAGACCAAGAAACAGACTTCCCAGTGGAAGCATGCTGGCTCTCTAAAACACAAGACGGCTAGAGAGAGCAAATCCACCCAGAAACTAATGATCTCTTTTCTGACAGCACAGGCATGCATTGAATTTCCACTGGACGCACAGTTAACAGAGAATTTTATGTTGAGGTTTTAAGGCAGTTCAGAAAGAGATTCTGTCGGAAAAGGACAGCACTTTTTATTTCGGGTTAGTGGCATTTCTACTAGGACAATGCACCAGTCAACAGCTCTATCCTTGTTATATATTACTTGACTAACATGAGTATTAAGGCAGTTCCTTACTGTCCGTATAGTCCATCCCTTGCCCTTTGCGACTTCTGATTATTTCCTAAGCTTAAGGAAGCCCGTAGATATTGTCGTTTTGAGACAATTGAGAAGAATAAAAAGGCTGTGGCTAGGATTATTAACACGCTCACAGAAGAGCACTGCCATATAACATTCTAGAAGTTGTTGGAACGGTACAACAAGGGCATTACGACCGGAAGTGATTACCTCGAAAAGGACTAGAGTTTCATGTGTGCAATATCAATAAATTTGCCCATACAGAAAAAGTTTGTAAACTTATTTAGGGCACCTCGTATATATATATATATATATATATATATATATATATATATATATATATATATATATATATATATATATATATATTACAAAATTTTAGCATAGCGATATACAGATCGTGTTTATTTATCAATATAAAGGAATTAAAAGTAAAATGACTGAAATGGCTAGCTATCCGGTTTTTATGTTGCTGAACAGTCACGTCGAGGATAGTATTATGATTAAGAGAAACATTACGCTAGACTTGAGATTATAGCTAGGAAAAGGAATAAAAAGCGAATGGAAACCACATTACGTTCAAAGAGGTTTTGCTTTTGTTTAGATGGAGATCTGAAAGACATACTGTAAATGGTTTCTGGAATTTTTAGATGATAGAGCGACATCAGTTCGCATAGAATGGAAATTAAAACGGCAGTGAAATAAGATCCACAGGTTCTAACCTGTGCCTCTTATTTTAATGTCACTTCCAACGGCTTGTCAAGGTCGAATGCTTCCGAACGACGAGTCATTTATTTCAAATGGGAATCAAGCGTTGATAGTGAAATAATAGAAACTTTGTTTTTGAAAAATGTTAAAAATTAGCATGTTACACACGTTGTTCTCCTTAACGCGTTATTAGATTTTATGAGTCAGGACCACATATGTATTTCCAACAACTGTAATAAAAGTAAACAACTTCGAACGTATAGGTATCTATTTATCAATGACAATACATTATAAAGGTTGAAAATCGCTTACAGTATTATAAAATTGAATTTGGGAAAACAACCTTAGTAGTTTATTCATCACATAAGAAAAATGTCGCAGGCTTCTAAATAAGTTGGTAATCAGCCGCTGGTGTGATATTATCAAAATTAAAGCTAATTAAACGTATTGTTCTCTATCCTGAAGGAACTTGTAGAATTAACTGATATTCAAATGCTAGGCCCCATTGAATAATTTGTTTAAAATTTGTTTAAAATCAAATTAATTAATTTCTAATTATTAGCCCAGTATTAATACTCCTGTAAAAACTACAGATTTTTAAAATTGGAACAAAAAGTATACTAGAAGGTATACTATCCTAGCGTTGCCCGGAAATATTCACTCAAACTCCTTATCTCTCTTCTCTTCTATTACTTTTCTCTCTTTCCGCTCCCGGCAAATTTCTATTACACCCATTTCTCGCAGTATTAGTTCTTTCTGACTTTTCATTGCCTCTCACATCACTCTCTCCACCCTATACCCTCTCTATTTCTGTTTCTTTATCTTCTCTCAATGTATTCTTCCTTGCCTTTTCTCTCTCATCCTGTTTTCCTTATTTTCTTCGCATTTACATTACTCTACTATATCTTTATTGACTATATCGTGCTTTTCTAGCCCTTTCCAACTCGTACACGCCAGTCTCTTGCAGACACTTAAATAAACTTTTCGAAACATTTTTCAATAAAGCACAGCATTACAGATTAAATATGTTTGAAATCCGTATGTTTTCAATCTGTAGGTAGGAGTTAGTTTGCTATGCAAATTTACATTAAATGACATGACGACAGTGGCATTCGTAGCAGCAGCCATATTGGCGCAGGCAATACCTTCCTGCTTACTCAATCAGACACCATCTCTCAACCGAGCTGGAGACGTTACTGAATAGATAAAAATGTTTAACCAAGACACCTAACTCTCTTCGTTTCCTGATCCCGGACTGACAATACACATCTCTCTTGGACCTAGAAGAATCCGCCCGGGTCTATTGTCTCTGGTCGAAGAGACACTGAAACTTTAACCCGTTTTCAATTTTCTTTCTAATGAGAGAAAAACAACAAATGACTATAAACAACTTTTAATGAAGCATAATTTGTATAATTAATCGAAGTATCGATTACAGGTTTAGCCCCGTGTAATACATGATGCTGATTATTTAATTCTGACTTTTTTTATATCTAAGTTGAAGAATTCCCTCGTTTTACAAGAACTCTAAAATATCTATGTTTAATTCATTCGTTCTGTGGTTGTAATTCTTCTATTCCTAAACACATATAAAATATCACTTTTGTGAATGTATTCCTCTGATTTTTTAAAAATTTATTTTGTTTTGCTTTATTGTGTAACATATCTTACGTCTTTCTCCTATTATAAAAAACCAAAACTTTAAACTCGAAATGTAACCTTCTAAACTAGTAATTGTCATGGATAGTGATTCCTCACCTGTGGAACCTTGCCATACATTTTCCGGGAAATTGCTAATAACTCTCAACCATTACCACTATTAAATCATTTTTGAAAGAAAACTTTCGAATTATATCGATTCACCACTAAAGCATCGAAGTAACATTTTTAAATTTAGAAAACTTATCCTATTAGATGTGTTTGCTTGTTTTGTCTTAAAGCGTATCAATCTCTTCGGGTTATTTAATACCGAATTTTTAATGCTTCAAGGTATCTATACCTTTAATTAATTATTCATAATAAGCGGGACCAGTGGAAATTCCACCTCAGCATCTTTCATATGTAATATATTGCTGGTGAGCATTCTGCGAATGTTCAGCGTGAATAGAGACCCCACGATATTATTGTAGCAATTTCGTTAAAACTGTAAAAGTGTTTATCTAAGTATTTAATATAGTCTCAGAATATATCTGGTTATTACGGTTTCTCCTCAATATTTTTATAGGAGTCTGTAAAATATTTGCATTTTGTTGCCTCCAGGCGCCACTGAAAACCTCACGATATAATTATATCATTATTAGAAAAACAGACACTGGCCTTGGATCCCAGCTAGAAAACCAGGAAGTTATATCGTTCTTTCACGTAAGACTCTAAAGCCAAATCATTTTTTTTTTTTTTGCAATTTTTTATATTGGTTTTATGGTGATCGGGAGATCCTATTTATTAAAAAAGAGGATAGAATAAGATAACATACTATCAATATTAAATTAGCGTATCCATATACTAATTCGATGTTCGTAGCATGTAATCACACACACACACACACACACACACACACACACACACACATATATATATATATATATATATATATATATATATACATACTTATATTAATTAGTTACTTTAATTATTTATTTTATTTATTTATATATTTTATTTTCTATGTATTGTCTGTTAATGGGTGTCCATCCCATTTGTATATGCGTGATAGTGGACCTTGTGTTTTAATCAGATGAGACGTAAACACTATTTCTGTGAGAGAACCACAGGTAAAACAATTCCGGGGTTAGGGTTGCGACAAACACCATGATATTTAAAATGTCTAAAAACAAACAAACAAAAAAACAAGATATTGTACAACGTGTGACCCATGGGAAGGACTTCAGTATCATGATCGGTAGTTACCTCCTCGGTGGCAAGCAACAGAAACCCGGTCGTCATACTGTGAGTGTTGGCTATATTAATATCAGAAACTAGAATATCACAGATGCAGAACAGCTATGTTTCCTATCAAATTTCCGCTGCCAAAATAATACCGACTAAATACAGTGTAGCAAAAATAACCAACATAAACTAAAACCCGGAGGAAAAAAATGGACAAAATATAGAATAGACTGGTAATGGAATGCTATTACAGAAGCCATCTTAAGAACAAAGCTATGAGAACGGATGAAAGAGTTATGGGGGATGTCTACTGCCTAACATTACAATAAAACAAATTAATCGTGGACCAAGCAGAACTTATTCTTAGGAAAGGTTGGCTTTCAAATCTAGAACTAATGGGATTACAACGAAAGATAAATGACGGCACGAACGAAAAAAACATATTTCACTGAGATTCCACGCATAAAATTCTATATGTAGAACTTAAACACTGCAGAATGGAGATTAAATAAATGAAACAACAGAAGTAATTGAGAATGAATTCGCTGAAGTAGATAACATCATGCAACTTATGAACAGAAAAAAGCAAAGCTCCTATATCTAAGGAAGCATGAGTGGAAATAATTAAAAGCTGAAAGAAAGGAGATGAACCCGTTCTTATCATACATCTCAGCAGATACTATTACGAAATTTAATAACCTTAATCCATGTAGAGACGTTAATTATAACATTTAAAATGAAAAATGACGTAGAAAGAAAATGGATCGTTAAAGTATAAACAAGGTGAATGTGAACAGAAAAAAACTTAAAGATGGAAATTTTACTCGTAGAGAAAGGATAAACAAAACCATGAAGAACTAAAGCGGAAAATATCAGCAATACAAGAAACAGGCAATACACGTACAAATCAGAACAATACAAGCAAAATAGGATATTTGAAAACAATAAAAGCAAATTATATCAAGATGTAAATGGGAGAAAAAACAAACACAAAACAACAAACAAAAAATATACTGCGGACATGCCAAGGAGGATAAATGTTTACTATAAGGGATGAAAGAAGGAATCACCTAATATATATGGACGACCGAATACTTTTCGTAAGAGTCACAAAGCAACTGAAGACAAATAAACACAATCAGAATCTTCAGCCATGATATACAGTAGAATTAAGCATGGAAAACTGCGCACTTCTAGTTAGAAAAAGGGGAAAGCTGGAGACATAGGAAGGTATAGAACTACCCAAACAGACGGTGAAGAAAGCACTAGGCGAACATTAAACGTAGAAATATTTACAAGTTGGGAAACAAGCATTATCCAAGCAACAGAAATTATAGAAAAGTTGGAATAAAATACATGTAAAGAAACAGGAAACCCCTAGTAACTAAACTATATAGTAGAACTCTGATAAAATTGACTAAACGCATATTCAGTAAGAGGAAGTTGAGAACGCCACCTGTCGGGTATCGGAAATCATTACAAGGACAGACAATCAGTTCGTAATTGAGATACGTTTTTGTGCGTGTGTGCGACATATCTAATTGCATATCAATTAGAAAAGCATCTTCCTATGAGTGTTTGAAAGCAGAAAACACAAAATCCTATGGGGCATGGACTTATAAATGAATAAAACACACTAGCAAGAAAACCAGATTTCATGATAATTAACAAGAAAGAAAAGTTCATCAAGATTTAGCCGTTCCAGCATACAACAAATTGATTATAAAAGAGACGGAGAAGCGTGTGTTAACACGGAACTGGCTAAAGAACTGAAATGAATATAGAAGATCTAGAAAGTCAAAATAATACCAATAATAGTAACAATCCTAAAAAAACTTCGAAGAATTAATGGGAGAAACTGAAATAAACAGAAATGGTCGAGAAGATTAAACGGATAATAGTAATAAAATGACTGGAACAGTTTTTAAGAAGCTCTTGATTCAGAGACTAATATACATGCGCTCCAAACGCTAATGGAACATTATGAAACTGCAACAAAAGTAAAAGTAAAAGATAGGGGACACCACATAGAATCAAGAAAACTGAAACGCTATAAGTGTATGTTACTCCCCCCCCCCAAAGAAAAACATTTGTCGTGTCGGCATCAACTGGCATCATACGAAATAGTCATTAAGACTCAATGAGAATGGGAAGCCCATGAAGAATATCTTCTAATCCGATCTCTACTAGATAAGCACAAAGAGGACTGAGACATTAGAGTGGGTTATTTCTATTCAAATTCAAATGAAGGCTAATGGATTTTGCCTGCGAAAATTCAATAGTAAACAGCGGTGCCCATTACGCAACTTCGTTTGCAAGGGCTATTGAAAAATGTGGCGAGTATTGTAATTCAGAAGAGGGATTGTTCTCACTCAGACTCTAGTGAACGTCGCATGTTGTTGACAGATAAGACATTGATGGCCTGTCTGAAAACTCTATACTAATAATAATAATAATAATAATAATAATAATAATAATAATAATAATAATAATAATAATGCGACAAAGAAGAGAAAATAGAGTAGAAGACGATAGAAAAGGGGAATGTAACTCGAAAGGAAAGGTTAAACAAGAACTATAAAATACTGAACAAAAATAACAGCAAAACAAAAGAGATTAAAACCGTTCAAATACAAACCTGAAAAAGTACAAGCAATACAGAACCTTTGAAAGCAATGAACGCCAATTCTATCAAAAGAGAACAACTCGACCTGACAGAAACAAAACTCTACTGACGCAAGATATTGACAAAGCGATAAATTCCAAATAGAAATGTTGAATGGCTGAACGACATGAAAGAAAGGTTAGCGAACATCTAAGAAGAGACAGCGAATAATATCAGCTACCAAACCCTAAAGAACATTCCAAGTGAAATGCCAAACTGGAGAGCATTATGTAAGATGATAATATACGCAACTTGCTTCCAGAAATTCAGGAAACCACACGCAAAACCAATTGTAAACCCGTAAAATGCACTCAGAAAGCTAATGCGCCAGACAGAATGATGAAATAGAGAACCACAGATACAAGACACAGAAAAGATAACCACTTCCAGTACCTACAAGCCTATAACTTGCTTACGTACCCCGTAGAAAATCTTAACAGCACAACTGAGAACAAACTTACAGCTCCCTTTATAAGTGTGGCCTACTTCTTGAGGAACAGAATGTATCTCGAAATTGGAAGAGGAATACACGACTTAATATACTTAGTCCAAAAGACCCTTAAGATGATAAACAGTACAAAAAAAGAATATACCCATGATTTATATAAACTACGAGAAACAATAAGACAGAATCCCTCAAACTTGGATAATATAGCGCCTAGGATTGTACAGAATACTATGCAAGATTATCAAATTTATAGAAAATGAAATAGTTGAACTGACAGCTAATAGACAATACATAACTGAGATAAAAATACAAAAAGCATCATCCAAGGAAATTCCATATCACCATAATTGATTATCATAGCCATGATACACCTAAACAATATAGTAAGGAAGTATCAGGTCGGATACAAGTTCACTTATACTAATGAAGGAATGAACCACATAATGTATGTGGGCAACCTGAGACGTTTCGCAAGAATCAAAAACGAAACTAGAGACGCTAAAAACACAACCAGAATCTTCAGCCATGGCACCCATTGAAATTCGGTATCGAAAACTGCACACTTCTAGTTAGAAGAAGGGGAAAACTGGAGAAAATGAAAGGTCTACAACAACCCAACCAGTCGAAGATGAAGGCACTAGATGAACATGGCCCTAGAAATATTTTGAAGTTATGCAAGCAAACATCAAAGTAAAAAATATAAGATAAATTGAGAAGAAATATCTAAAAAAAAAAATAAACTCATGGAAACTAATGTATATAGTAGAAACCTAATTAAAGGTATAAACACATAGGCGCATTCACTAGTAAGATACTCTTGACCGTTTATAGATGGGCCAATGAAGAACTGGGGCATGTTAACCAGAGGATCGTAAGTTATAACTAGGTGCAATGCACTAAACACAAAGGATGATGCTTAAAGACTGTGCGTAAAAAAGGAAAAACGGGGAGAAGAGGGCTGGTTTGTATAAAATGTGTGTGAATGATATAAAAGTGAATAAAAATGCAGAACACAGAAAGGATAATTAATGCATCAAGTTACACTGAAAAAATGAACAAAAACAAACAAAAAAAATATAAGTTCTAGAAAAGAAAAATAACGCCGGAACAAAAATACGGAGTATTTTTAAGGCAAAAGATGAGACTCGCGAAAACACTTGGACATGGCTTCGAAAAAGATACCTAAACATATGAACTGAATCACTAATAACAGGCGCACATATTAGAGCGATTAACCAGATCAATGTTCAGATCAACCAGACAATAAAAAAGGAAATGCAGCCTGTGCAGACAAAAAACACGAAACGATAAACCATATCATACTTTAATGGAGAAAATAATTTTAACAAATATGGAAATAGACATAGTCAAATTGAGAAAACCGTACACTGGAAATTATGTAAAACTGCATCTTGAACACACAAAAAATAGTACATGCACAAACCGGCCGCAGTACTTGAAAACGGAAACTACAAAAGTATATATGGCACGGGCACGCAAACAAATAAACCAATCCAAGCAAGATCAAATGCCATAAGTATTAACAAGAATGATAAGTCCTACCAGACCGTAGACCTCAAAGTTTCTAGCAGACTACAATGTAATAATAAACGAGACCGAGAAGTGGAGCAAATACACGGAAATGGCTAGAGAGTTGAAATGGATATACAAGATTAAAGAAAGTTAACATTAATAATATTAGGAGAATTTGAAACAATCCCGAAAATATTTGAATGAATTAGGGCGATGACTGAGAAGATACAGCGGAAAACAATAATTAAATTTGCTTTAATATTAAGGAAACCACTTAAATGCAAAAACTAATACATTTAAGCTATAAACTAACCGAACATACAGAAACTACTACAGAAGCAAAACAGTAAAACAAAAACATAAAGAACCACAACATGTATTCAAGAAAACTGAAACCGTATAATCGTAAGTGTATAATCCCCTCCAAACGTGTCGACATCAACTAGGACCACGCAAAATAGTCATGGCTATACAGACGAAAAAAGAGTGAGGAGAGAAAGCAGTAAAGTTAGTCCGAAGTAACTGGGATCTTGGAAAAGCCTTAATGTCACCCAAACCCGAGGCATAACGCAAATTTATTTGCTAAGGTTATCGAAAGGTGGATATTACTGGACACCTGAGGAGACTTGCTTTCACTTGACTTCAGAAAACACTGCATATTGTATTTAAAAATAAATCATTGATGACAGAATGTGTGAAACCTTCTAGTGATTAAATAATAATAATAATAATAATAATAATAATAATAATAATAATAGAAATCCAACGAAATGTAAATGGGGAAATCGGGCATGAAGCATCCCCTCACTGGAACAGCACGTGTAGAAGCCCCACAAGTAGAAACACCATAGCCAGAGAACCCGCGAAATTTGATCCCACAAACGTGGAAACTGAGAACAATGAAACAGAGCTAACAGAGGAAAAAGCAGATGAAATCGGAAAAATTATACAGTTCACGAACGAGGAAAAGACAAAGCGCCCATCTATAATGAATCAAGAAAAGAAGAAATTAAAAACAGAAAGAGAGAAGGTTAAGAAGCTCCTCCCACACATCACAATAAATACAATCACTTACGTAAACCATTAGTAAGATAGTATGTGTGAATTCCAAAACAGAAATACAGTCAGGGAATAATGGACTTCCAAAACCTGGATGGAAAATGAGGCTTGAAACCGAAATCAAGAAACATAAAAAAAGAAACCGAAACGATAAACAGGAAGAAAGCGATGTGGAAAAAACTGAAAATTGAAATGTGACCAGCAGGGAGAGGCTAAACAAGAAACACGAGGATCTGGACCAAAAAAATGACACCAAAAGAAGAGAGGCTGAGACGATATAAGTACAAATCTGAATAGTGCAAGCAAAACAAGACATTTGAAAACAATGAAAGTACATTCTACCAAAATGTGAACGGAGGAAAATAAAAAACAGAACGACCAAATCCGACAGAAACAAAACTCTATTGGAGTAAGATGTGGAAAGAACGACAGGAACGCAGCATAAATGCCGAATGGCTGAGAGACATAGAAGAAGAGCTACAACAAATCGAAGAAAAAACAGTGAATGAAATCAGCAATGAAATCCCAAAAAACATAGGAAAAATAGCAAACTAAAGAGCACCAGGAAACGAAGGGATACATGCATACTGGTTCGAAAAATTCACTGCACTACACGAAAGACTAGCCCAAAGCATGAGAAGATGTATACTGGAAACAAACGTGCCAGATTGGATGACAAAAACGGATCCACACTGATACAGAAGTACACAGATAAAGGAACCGCCCCAGCAACTATAGGCCTATAACGTGCTTATGCACTATGTGGAAAATACTAACAGCACGAATGATGGAACAAATCTACCACTCCCTGAATAATCGTGGTCTTCTTCTTGAGGAACAGAAAGGATGCCAAAAAGGAAAGAGAGCAACATATGATCTGATACACATAGATCAAAAGATCCTAAAGGAGATAAAAAAAAGAGAAAGAATTTAGCCATGTTGTTCCAAGGAGAGATCTCTTATGGCCTGTGTGAAAGCCCCTTGTGAGCCGCCAATAATAATAATAATAATAATAATAATAATAATAATGACAATGATAATGATAATGATAATAATAATAATAATGATAATAGTAATAGTAATAATAATAATAGTAATAATAATAATAATTGCAATAGTAATAATAATAGTAATAGTAATAGTAATAGTTATAATAATAATAGTAGTAGTAATAGTAATAGTAATAGCAATAATGATAATAGTAATAGTAATAATAATAATAGTAATAGTAATAGTAGTAATAGTAATAGTAATAGCAATAATAATAATAGTAATTGTAATAGTAATAATAATATTAGTAATAATAATAGCAATAATAATAATAGTAATAGTAATAATAGTAATAATAGTAATAGTAATAATAATAATAGTAGTAATAGTAATAGTAATAGCAATAATAATAATAATAATAGTAATAATAATAATAGTAATAGTAATAGTAATAATAGTAATAGTAATAATAATAGTAATAGTAATAATAATAATAGTAATAGTAATAATATTAATAGTAATAATAATAGTAATAGTAATAATAATAGTAATAATAATAGTAATAGTAATAGTAGTAATAATAATAATAGTAATAATAATAATAGTAATAATATTAATAGCAATAATAATAATAATAATATTAGTAATAGTAATAGTTATAATAATAATAATAATAATAATAATAATAATAATAATAATAATAATAATAATAATAATAATAATGATAATAATAATAATGTATTAGCAAAAATGATGTCGGAAGAATAAATAGAGATTCACTATCTGTCATACGTATAGCAAAAGACCCTAAAAGGTGAAAAAGGCAGAAAAAAACAACCATGATATGGATTGAATATAAAAATAGCTTTCAATAGAATCCATCGGGCATAAATAATTGAATGCTTAAGAACGTACAAGATACCCGACAAGATTATTAATGTTATTAAGAAAGCATTGCGAACACAGAGACTGGAAGTGAGAGCTGGGGGGGACTACACCTGACTGAGATAAGAATACAGAGAGGCATATTGCCTATGCGACGCTATATCATTACAATTGTTTATTAGAGCCATGATGACATTTAACCACATACTTAGAAAATTTGCTGCAAGTTACAAATTTACAGACACAACAAATAAAAAAATACCCGATGTTATAAAGAAATGGAAGTCATTTGCCAGAAAAAACGAAAAAAAAAACGAGGAAAAGCTGATAAACACAACGGTAATAGATGTGTGTGTATATATATATATATATATATATATATATATATATATATATATATATATATATATATATATATATAGAGAGAGAGAGAGAGAGAGAGAGAGAGAGAGAATCTGCTCTCTACTGTGTGTATTAAGCTTTTTCATTTGATGTTGATTAAAATATCTATATATTAATACGTTTTTTTGGGAGGGGGTTGTTGATATATATCTTTGTTTCTCTTGCTATCCGTTTTTCCCCATTTGTTGGGCCAATGTTGAAATCTTCTGTTCGAGTGTCAAAAGAAGTTTTCCATTATCGCGAACGTTTTCAACTTCTATGAGTCTTCTCCAGGCGAGTGATGAATTAAAAAAATGGGTTAAGTAAATTTATTGAAAAGGGCGATTAAATCATTTTAAATTGTTAGAACCACTTAAGCGTTCCCTCCCCCTTATATTGAGCCTGATTGATGGTCGGTGTGTTTATGCAAATCAGTAGGGCTTCCACGATTGTCAGGCGAAGGTTATAATGTGAGACGGCTAAAATAGCGTCCGTTTTAATTGATTTTTTCTAAATTCGTTTTTGTGATTGTCATGTATCATAAGGTTGATGGAGCTATAAGGGGAAGACAGGTGACGTATGTACATTTGAGTTCTGCACCATGCAAAAAAAAAAAAAGAAATGACTAAGTCCATCATTTGCTGTTACCCCTATTTAGCTCCAAAGTCCCCAAGACCTTAACATATTTAAATTTGAGTTCAGCACCATGCGCAACTGCTAAATAGACATACACAGAAAAGTTTGGACAAATATGTAAAATAGTCCCTAAAATGGAGTGTTTTTATTAGCCCTAAAAGAGCCCCTGGGGCACACCCGTCAGTTATCGCGAAGTATAGACAAACAAAATTATATAAAAATCAGTTAGTTACAATTTTCAGAAAGTTTTTTTTTGATAAGCACTAAAATGTCAATTTTAGTCATTTTAACCAGAAAGGCGCCCCCTGGGGCGGGGGAGGGGCAACCACAGTTATCCCGGAAAATCCGTTCTGTTCCTTTTTACTCATATCATGTTTAATGTTTGTGCAAAAATTCAAAGAATTCCAAGGCGTAGTTATAGGGAAAAGTGCTGACAGACGAAATCAAAACCACTTTCATAGAAAGTACTTTCACCTGAAGTCTGGTGCTACGAAATTAGATTGTATCGACTTCCTGATTTAATTCACTAAACATTGATGTATTTCTGTTTCTTTTGCAAAACAATTAAATTTAAAAACGTGAATCATAACGATCTAGCATAACAATAAAAACTCGAATATGGGTTGATATGCTGTAGAAAAATAATTAAACTAAACATCCTTAATAAATATTTGAAGACATAATCAATTTACAGGCTAAAATAAAAACATATTTCTCCAAAATTACTGAATTCTGGATTAAATATGCTACAAATTATTAACATGATGCAAAACCAAACAACCAAATGCAGTATCTATGTATTGAAATCGTACTACTTTTAACGTATGTACGTGTGTCTCGGTTTCTAGATTATAAATTATTCGATATATATATATATATATATATATATATATATATATATATATATATATATATGTATATATTCATTTTGAATACACTATGTGTGTGTGTGTGTGTGTGTGTGTGTGTGTTACCGACCATTGCTATCCCTTGGCGTTTTGGGGACAATAAAAGATCTCAGTATTCTCCGCCCGATTCAAGTGGAGGTCTGGTTAGTGCTCTCCTTTTTCATCTTCGCCCTTTACGACTTTTTAGTATTGCTTGAAGGAGGTGCAGTTAACAGTTTTGCGATTAATTTCTTATGTCGTGTCATTTTTGTTGTTTTGTTTTTATTGCAACTTCTTTGTATTTGGTTTATGTTGCACACATTCAACTTTTCATCATTGCCGTCTGGTGTATTTTATTATCCTTCCGTACTATTCAAAATTCTCTCATTGTTTATTCACGAAAAGTTGTTTTGTGTGGCACTGGCCCTTAGCACCCTACGATTAATGATGTAGCCTAACTCCATTTTCCATATCCTTTTAGTTATCTGACCATTTCTGTGTATTTGCTTCGCTTTTATGTCTTCTTGATCTTCACTTTGTGAAATACTGTTGCGTCAAATCTTCGATTTGATAGGATTTTATCTTCCTGTTATGATATCCAGCTAAGATGATGATTATCATCATGATCATAACTATCATTATTATTATATATAAATTCAAATAGGATTTAATTTCATTTGTCTACTTAATTTGATAAAAATTCTTTACCTATTTATTTTATTTTTAGAGTATCTGATTACTCTTTAACAAACGATACGTGTGGAAATTCCACAGAGGACTCGTTACTATGTAATATATTGACGTTGGCATTCTGTAGATGTTTAGTGTAAATGGAAACGCTCGGATATTATTGTAGCTCTTTTGTTAAAACTGCAAAAGTATTCATCTAAGATAGCACGAACGCCTGGCAAAGCCTGGTTGTAAAGTACGCTTAAATATGATATTTTAATTCTTGCAGATTTCGTATATATTATTATAGAGATAGAGTTAATGTGCTATCGATTTATCGATTTAAATATATATATATATATTCATATGACTTGGATTTATCAGCTTGAATCGAAAACGAAATAAAAACTTATGAAAAATATATGCATATATATATATATATATATATATATATATATATATATATATATATATATAACTTGACATTGTTTAGCCATAATCGAAAGCGAAACCCAAACTTATGGAGAATTCTTGATAAAATTATTTATTAAAAAAATAGATGACTTACGTGCAATCAGCTATAATCGAAATCGAAACCAAAACTTGTTTATGACAAGAAATGAAAGTACATATCAATTAGACGACCCGGATGTAAGCGTGATACATAAAATAACACACATGCTATAGTATTAATATATAGATATACATATAGGAACATCCGATATTTTCGTTAACAAATTCTCGGTATCGATATCATATAAATTCCATTCGATATTAAATATTTTCAATAATATTTTATTCAATATATAAAACTAAAAAAAATTATCACGAGTTATAGGTTCCATATATAAGGGCACGCGATTTCGTTTTTCATTTATGGCTGACAATCGGTTAAAAAAAAACAACAACAAAAAACTACATTCTAGTCGCCTACTAAGCAAATATAACGAGATGAGATTTTCGTTTCGGCTGGTGAATATATACGATTTGAACAATTTAAATTTAATAACATTTACTAATATCACTTTACTCTTCTATTTATGTGTTTTACTAAAATGTCTGTACTCTCTTTAGTTTATTTATGTTTAATTTATTTCTTTTTATTTTTTATTTTTTTTTACATAGGCATCACCATATTATCAAGGCCAAGAGGCCACTCAAGGATAAGGGTTAAAGAGTGTACAGTAGAAATTGGACAATATAGTAATCATTAGTAATGAAAATTTTGGTAAGTTTGATAACTTATATGGAACGGCTCATCAATAACTTAATTACGTTAGACTTGAAGACAACCATATTGTAGTCAGCCGGAAAGCAGGAAAACGGAAGACAATTCCACAGGCGTTTTTTTATGTTACTTCATCTTTTTCAGGAAGTTTTAATTAAAGCTACGCGATATGAAATGTGTACTGAGACGGAAAATGATAACAGCCTAGTATACCGTTTGTAATAGTTTTAATTTGTTATGGCAATCACCCCAGGCAAAGCACGAATCCATTTGATGTATGGAGCATATATATATATATATATATATATATATATATATATATATATATATATATACATATATATATATACATATACATATATATACATATGTATATACACACACACACACATATATATATATATATATATATAATTTCGCAAATACATGGAATTATTTAAAAAATGCAAGGTTTAAGGATGTAATAAAAAGCAACTGTCTACAGAAAAAATGTTTCACAATATGGAGGAGGAGCTAGACAGGTTCTGGAGACTCTGCAGCTTATCCATTATATTTTCTAAAATTGTGGCTTGATATTCATAATTCTTTTTTAATTCCTCGAAATAAGCTATTAAATTTGACCAAAGTTAACATCTTACACAGCGTAACATAACAAGTGCAGTTGAGTAGTTTTATTACCACATAATCCGAATAGCCCAACATATAAACTCAACAGCAGGTCCTTTGATATGCCAAGAGAGTGTTTGAAATAAATGTTTTTTTTTTAAAGCACAAGTTCACATTGATACTTGATTTTTTTCAGTTGAAAGTTAAATTCAAGCCATTATCACCGCACAACCAGTAATGCCAAGCATATAATATTAACAGTAGGTTATTTCATATTACAAAAACATGTTCGAAAATAACGTTTCATGTTTAGCGCACAATTGAAGCATGATGTACTTGACTTTTGCATTTTAAACTTAAATAAAAGCGATTATACGTGCAAATAAGTTTTAAAAATCAACAGTAGGTTTTCTACAGTTCAATGTCGACTCCAATATATTGTGAACCCAGACAGTGCAGTACGCATGTAAAGCTGCCTCCAGATCCATCGCCAATTGATTCAAAATTAGGCTATTGCATCAATTTCGATTACAGTAAAGATAGTGAAACATTAGTTGATCATCATTAAATCCGGGCAACGTCGGGTCACGCTACAATATATATATATATATATATATATATATATATATATATATATATAAATATATATATATATATATATATATTGGATTTACAACTGCCCCTCTATTCTCATTCATTCAACCATGAACTTTGCTTTTTCACACTCTACCTTTCAATTTAATTTTCTATTTATGTGCTAATAAGAAACATTTTTTTTATTATTTAAAGCTATTTGCTAATAGGATTTCCTCCGACGAGATTAGCCATTCATTAAAACTCCGTGGATTTCGGATAAAAACTTTTAAACTTTTTATACCTTTTTTCAAACAATAAGTTTTGTTGTAATTTTACATAATTTAATTCGCTATTTCCATTTATATTGTTGGTCTATCTCGGATAATTATTTATTTTATCTGGTCGAGATTGCTTTAAAAACAGACATAAGGTTTACAATATCATACACTCTGTAATCTGACAGCATTCAGAATTTCAGTATATATATATATATATATATATATATATATATATATATATATATATACATATGTGTCTGTGAACATGTTATTCCAATTATATTTCACCTTTTAATCATACAAATCCTTTATTTATAAAGCCTAATGTAATTACATAGCATATTATAAACATGACTATCTTAAGATATATTCCATGAAGAATTGTTCATTCCAACGTACATAAATGAATAAATTATAAGATAGACAAAATCTTTATATTTGTAATATAAGCGTTTGCCATTTATTTGTTATATATAGTCATATAAATATGTACAAGCGCTTCTATCATTGACATGACGATGTTTCGAAATATATAGATATAATTATTAATCACTAAAAGCTCCTCAGGCCAAAAGAGTGTCTCTCCTTTAGATCTTCTAAAAGAAAGAAGGAAAAGAAAAACTTTTCGTGCTTAACTGGAAGGTCACATGATAAAATGAAAATATTATTCATATATAGAGAAATAAAGTCCAGAAAAGACATTAGTTTATCTTTACGCCTTCAACCATAGGTATGCCGTCTCAAGGATTGCCTTATGTTTTTGTGAAATAAATTTGCAATCATTTTGATTAATAGAAACCGAATACGGGAATACAGGAAGTGAAAGCTTCAAAATAATATATAATATTTCTGCATCTCGAATTTGATGATTAATTCGTAAGAAAGAGTTCGAAAACAGATTTTATTTTTGGCAATCAACTGTGGTTTGTGTTCGTTTAGGTGAGTGTTTATGTCAATTACGTTTTATTTTTGTCAAACTTTCAGATACAATTGGCCATGATATTCAACGCATTATTATATATGCCAACGATACAGTATAAAAGCAATGTGATATGGTCAAACACACGGGTCGACAACTTGAGTTGTCCAAGTTCGAATTCAGTTGTTTCACAAAAATACTTTTACTTGGCAAACTTCACTTTATCCCTTACGTAAGTTTAAATGTCTTTCTAGAAATATTTATAAGTATATGGAGGAAACGAATACCAAAAACAATAATCTGATTTATTCGCAATTAACGATTGATGCTCAACTATAACAAGAATTAGCAATAAAACAAAGAATATCATAGTAAACACTAGTTAATAATTAGGGCTATGATAACAGCATATTCTTTGCATTGTTTTTACTCTCAAGTATACATCCGACATAGTTAGACACAATTAATCAACCGAGAACAACATCAATGTACATAAAAACGTATAAAATATCAATGGATATCAAAACAATGACAAGAATATGCTGTTGTCATAGTCATATTAATAAGCTAACTGTGCATAACCTTATCACTTAGTAATTGGCAGATGAGGGTGGTCTATTGGTTAACGAAACAGACTGACAACCTGGGTGTATCAGGTTCGAATCAGGTTTGTTCCACAAAAATCATGTCGGCAACATTCACGTAGTTCCTTCCGCAATCCTTGTTGTCTTTCTATAAAGAATTGACTAGAAAAATATCGGGGAAACCAATGCTAACAGTAACATCTTCAGATTAATAAGATATGATGATGATGACTTTGTACTTTACAGAAAATAAGTGATATGTTGCATTCTGATGTGTTCAATAATATAAATATAAAGAAATGATTTTACAAACATTTCCAGAAATGTATTTTTTGATACTAGAATTCATTTTTGGCAGTATCTAATTCGGTTAATAAACTAAAAAAAGGGAACAACCAGAAATGAAAATTAGTTATGACACTAGTAATATGGTTAACAAAAAGAAACAAAAACAAAACAATAACAACCACGAATGAAAAATAGAAATTACAGTAGTAGTACTGTTAACACCCCCCCACACAAAAAAAACAATAACAACCATAAATGAAAATTAGCTAATACCGTTACAACCTCCTCTCCAAAAAAAACAATAACAACCACACTAGTAATACGGTTAATAAACCAAAACGAAAAAAAAAAATAACAATCACAACTGAAAAACAGCTAGTCAGAAACAAATTTGGATTTTTAAACTTAAATACCATTTCGATCTTTCTTTGAAAATGCGGCAAAATAAACATTATGTTGGATATGTAACGCAATGTCAGTCATAGAAGGAGCATTCTGTTAATTTATTATATTTTTCATCTGTAAGATGTGAAAGTAAACACTGTAGTATTCATATGATAGTCGTACCATTATCTTTAATATTAAAATCATTGCAAAATTGACAGCAACAGCAAGTGATGAGAACATGGTGTTTAGACTTGAAGAGAATGGCATTGCAAAAATCAAAAGAATGGATTCTATTTAGACCCAAATAAAACAAAAAAAATGGAGAAAGAATTTTATATTAAAACAGTTTTTAGAAAAGTGGTTTTAGATATTCAAATTCTATGACAGCAACATCAAAGTGCAAATGAGTGCTGAAATACAAGTCTTTGTTGAAGATGGGAGGAAAACACAAGAGGATATATGTGAATGGCGTTATAAAATGGCGAATCTAAGTAAAAGAACAAGAAAAAAGAAATTGTAGAAATGAAAGTAAAAGAAAATATAATTCTATAACCGACGAAAATGCCTAAACTAAGGAATTTTAGTCTAAAGAGAGTTATGCGTAAAAACCAGCGAAATTAAGCTCTTCAACACAGAAGTCCGCAAATGTCGAAAAACTTTTACACTAAATGTTTTTTTTCTATCTTTTGCCGTTAGAATTCACTCCCTGCCTTCTGTTTTCCGACTGTACCAAAGTTCCGAAATGTAAATACAGTGTGAAATAACATCTCGCTGCACAGCATCCAAATTAACATGTCCTTTAAATGCGACACAGGAGCTCATTTGTGATAATATGCAATGTTAATGGTGATTAAAAATCTTGATAGAAAAATGATTAACTATTATTATGCAAAATGGGAGTTACACAATATGATTTTATATAATGTAAAAAAAGATAGATATACAGTAGCATGGTTTATTTCCTTGTGCGTGGGATTTACAGTTAGTTTTTCTTTGTTCCTATTTTTCTAGATAATACGAACAGAACAAAACCGATGTGCAAACTAAAACCTAAAATTAGTTCAGTGTAAAGTAAAAATACATTTCGAGTTTTGTTGGCGTTGTGTTAGTGTTATGTTAGGTAAGTTTAGTTGTCGTAGGCTTAAAGTTAAAAACACTAATAGATATTTAATGTGCTGATTGTTTCGCTATTTGATATTAATTTAACGAAAATTTACAATTGAAACGTTGGTTTTTGTGAAAGGAAATTTTGGGATGGTAGAAATTTTGTTTATTCTGTTTAAAATGCACATAAGGTAGGGAGTAATATTTCAAAACCTTTAATTGTTAGAGGAGGGAACGTTTTCTTCAATTCTAAAATTAGTGACCAATTGATGAACGCAAAAAAACACAAAATAGAAAATTCCCGCGTTCGGCTACAAAAACTTAAAATAACGACGGTTAACAAACTTCAACAAATTATATCCACATAACGAACCAAACTTTTTCGTTTCGTATCAAATAATTTCATTTTTTTTATTGTGAATAGTTATTTTTATTTATTTTAAAGATTTTTAGGATGGGTGATCAATTCTTAAATTTACGATCAAAAAAAGGCCTAGATGGAAAAATACCTGAGTTTGGCTAAGCAATAGAAAACAAACAGATCGTTAATGAACTTTACAAATAAATCTGCATATTACAACCCAATGATTTTTGATGAAATCCGTTCGTAAATTTTATTCTCTTCCCCCCCCCAAAAAAAATACAATAAAAAAGCAATTCGGTGGTCAATTTTTTGTTAAATTAATATAACAAAATGAGCACTAACTAAAAATATAAGATAAAGAATACAGCATTTTCCTTTTTCTTTAATTCCGTTTGCGTGAATATATTAATAGACGTTTTACATGTAATTACCAAAAGAAATAAGTTAAAACATTACTGAAAAAGCTGTATCCGATACTTTTACCGGTATGTGTGTGTAAATAAAACATTATTGATCTTTAAAAATGTCATATTTCAGTATCTTACAAAAAAATAGATGCAAACATGTATTTAAAAAATGGGAACAGTAAACCACTATTAATTTTCATAGATGTTTAATGGAATGTTTTCCAACAATGGGTTTAGTCATGACGTTTAAAGATTTGAATCCGAATTTTAATGCAATTTATCTTTCGTAGTTTTAGTACTAAAATAATTATATATATATTTTTTAATTAGTATTTGAATATGATACATGAGTTACTTTAAAATTAATTACATAGTAATATTGAAATTTTAATAATAAAAAAAATTGGTTGTTTGGAACTGAATATAAAGATGATAGTGTTAATCCAACAATATAA